>NW_017972926.1:0-46567 GCF_001876935.1 Asparagus officinalis | reverse complement strand
AAAGGAGAATTTCCCACGCAAGGATTTAGAACTCCTGGCTGGGTTCATTCTCCAGTGACAGGGTGGTGGACTCGAATGACCAAGTTTGTTTTGGAAGAATTGGAAACGCCTCTTACCCAGGCTGGCTTGAAGATTCCGGTACGGGCTACTAAGTTCGGGATCGTCCAGAGCCATTTGGAGAATTTCCCGCGCAAGGATTTAGAACTCCTGGCTGGGTTCATTCTCCAGTGACAGGGTGGTGGACTCGAATGACCAAGTTTGTTTTGAAAGAATTGGAAACGCCTCTTACCCAGGCTGGCTTGAAGATTCCGGTACGGGCTACTAAGTTCGGGATCGTCCAGAGCCATTTTCATTTCTTCTCCATATTAGAGAAGTATAACCCTGAGACTTGTACTTTCTTCACCCCGGTGGGAGAGTTAGGCTTTGCTCTCCACGAGATGCATGAAGTCTCAGGTCTTCTTCTTGGGGATTTACCGTATGAAGAATTCATTCTGGGAGAAACTAAAAATCTTAAAGAAGACAAGCCTTGAAGTTTATGCTACTCTTTGGGAAGTCATGTGTCACTTCCACATTTGCATGCAGCAGACAGGGGCTTGAGGAGGCGGCATCAAACAAGTGTCTTGGGCGGAGTACTTATTCCAGAACTTGACCAACAAGGGGGCTTCAGTGACCAGATTATCTGCAAGTACTTTAGAGGAGGTTCAAGCTCGAATTGATGCTGCTACCTCCCAATATACAAATGAGGCCAAGGAAGATGTTTTCCCGGCTTATACAGAGTTTGAAAGCTTCCATTATCAAGCTCTGATTCCAATTTCCGACACGGCGCTGTTGGCTGGATTCTTGATGCTGTGGCTCAAGCGTTGCGTCGTTCCTACTAGGCCTATTGATGCCCTCACTGTTGAGGCGGTCTACCCGGCTGTTCTTTTGGCACATGGGAGACCTGTGAGCCTCCTCGCTGCCATGGTGAGTTGTTTGTAGAATGGGCTGCGTGAATTGGCCTTGGATTTTACTGATGTCACCGAGGTGGAGTCTGGGGGCCACAAGGTTTTCAAAACTCCCAATCCCAGAGTGTCATTGCCATATACCTATCTGATGGCTTGGTACGTGCTCCACTGTCCTCTCTTAATGAGTGCAGCCTCTCCGCCGGAAGATTCATTCATCCCGTTCGTGCAACGACTAGAATCCGCGAAATGGGAAGGGGGTATATGGTTAGAATTCGCCAGGTTTTGTCGCGAGACACCCACTACCACATATGGCGCAGTTTCCCCGATTTTGAAGGCGGCGTCTATGGAGTAGAGTATCAGGATGTAGCGGGTCCTAATGGGTTCACCCAGTTGAGCAGGGGTGTTTTCCATTGGCTTCTCTCTATCAGGCCAAGATACCTGATCTTCAGGCAGGGTGACAGATGTTTCCTCGAACCCTACCAACCCTATAGGTTCGCTCGCTAATTTGGGTATGATCAGTTGTATGTTGGGAACCCTCGTCCTCAGCTCTCAGTTGTGAGCAATTTATATGAAGGGGCCAGGGCCTGGTACTATTCCGTGGCAGGTTGTACCAGAGCAACCTTCAGGCTTCCCCACAAAACACCCAACTCCTATACTTCCATGAGCTTCTGCAATTGGTATTTTGCCGCTTCCCAGATTCCTAATTACAACTTGAACACATCTTGCCTGAAGGACATCAGGCATATGTATGCTTTAAGGAGAGGGTCTAAAACGTCTCGTCTGAGAGGGATTGACGAGTTTCTATCTATTGAAGACTAGTCTGCTGGGCAGGAAGAGGAACAAAGAGCTGAGCCTGTTCCGATGGAAGAACAACGAGTGGTTGATCCCCCCCATGACAGGAGCAGCTGGGAAGAGAAAACTCTCAGCGGATGAAACTGGCCAATATGATAAGCAGACTCGTCGGAAGTTGATTGTTGGGTCTCCTCCTCCTAAAGGTCAGCAAAAACCCAAGTTGACGGCTGACGCTATCAAAGCTGCTGAAGATGAAGAACAACATGAATCTTCAGTTACAGGCCTGCTACATAGAACTGGGCTCTGTTCTCATAGCCCAGCCCTATCGAGCGAAGCTTCTTCTTACCATCCCCCCGAGGACGAAGAGGGTGAATTAATGGCTGTAGATGCAGAATCTGCTCTGGTGATGGAACTTCCTAAGTTTCCTGCATTAGAACCAGGGGGTCTCGAAGAGAATCCATCCCCTCCTCCTTCAGCATTAATGTCACAAGCTGGTGATTTAATTCCTAGTCCTACAACGGGACTTATGAATAAACCAGCTGCTGGCACAAATCTTCCTGAACCCTCGGCTACCCAGGATGATGAGGAGAAAGTTGATTATGAAGGTTCCTCGATTGGTGATGCAGCTGACGAAGATAGAGGTGATGAGGATGCTGAAATTGGCAATGCGCCAGGTGACGGTGAAGGAGGCGATGGACATAATTCCATGGATGACATCACCACTTTTGACGATGCTCCCAAGGCTCCATCCAATAAAGCATCTGGTTATACTCCTTTTTATCTCACCGGTAAGCCAGGTTTGTTTCAAATTCCTCCACATGCTTTTTCCATGTTCTGACCATTTTTTTTTGTGCAGGTTCACCTCCTCCAGGGACTACTACTGCTCCTCCTTCAGAACAACAGGTCGCGCAAGTGCTAGCTCCTTTACAAGAGCAACACTTACCAGGCTCACCTATGGCGACTGCTTCAACTATAGCATTACCTGGGGCTAATACCGTGACTTCTCCTCTGGAACAGCAGGTCGTGCAGGTGTCAGTTCTTGCGTAAGAGCAGCCTCTACCTGCCTCATCTACTGTAGCTGCTTCGCCTACCGCATTGCTAAAGATCTCGCTTACTCCAACAGAGGCATGGCCAAGCACATCTCAGGCAAGGGCGATGATGGCTTTGACCTCAAGCTCATCACAATTGAATGTTTCTACCGTTTCTGCAGCTTCGGCGCCCGGATCCCCTACACCAATTTCAATGGCTAGGGGAGCATCCCCGAGTGTCACTTCAAGTCTTGCGGGTGCACCTGAGTTCCTTCAAATTTCCTTGGTGTATTTGATTAGCCTCGCGAAGAAGGTGATTGAATATGTGGTGAGTGGTCAGGGAACTTTTAATTCCTTCTGACCTCTTCTGGAGGCAGGCTTAAACGGAGTCAGAAGTGTGGGAAACACTCCGTAGTTCGAGCGCTATTCTGAGATTATCCTTCGTTTGGAAGAACAATTATAGCATTTTGAGGCCTTAGGTCGCAGAGTGCTTCAGCCATAAATTGTGTCTACTTTGGCCAGTCTTCAGGTTGCAGAAGTGGCTCGCCGGGAGGCGATAGAACGGGACTTGGCTGAAAGAGAACGTCAAATCACGGAGCTTCGCGAGCGTAATATTCGGAAGCGAGAAGAGTTAGAATGCTCGACTACTTCTATGAATTCGCTTCGTGATAGACTTGTTGAAGCTGAGGCTGAAGTCCTACGATTAAAGGCTGAACTCTCCCGTGAAGAAAATGGTGTCAATATCCTTAGCACCCAAAACGCTACTGGCGCTTTGGAATATCACGCGCAGGCTCGAGCTTTGGAATAAGCCAGGAATGAAGCGACGGCTATCATCATACTCAGTGAGGAAGAACTCCGGGCAAAGGCTGAAGCCATGGTGCGAACCACTCACGAGGAGGAGCTAACTGAAGTTAGGACCCAACTTATTTCTTTTGATTTGATGCATGAGTGAATTTTGCACTTGTAATGTTCTTTTGATAAGAACAAGTTTGTCTTGTATCACTTTCTTTTGGTTCTTGAATAAAAAGTGATATTGATTCCTCATTTAAGCAACAAATCATGAGAAATACCTGAGATGTATTCCCGATTTAGAATAGATCTCCACAATGATTCTGATGCAGAAAACTCTCTTTATTATCATTTAAGATAACTCCAGAAAGTTTCAAACTGCTGAGGATTAATATTTTATTATTTTCCCATAATGGGGCTAACTAGTAGAATTCTTCCTGTGTTATTTTTGCTTGGAACACTGAAAGAAGTCTATAAGTGCCAGAGGTATAGCTTTTTAACTTGGTAGGGGGAATATTGCGATCAGGGAAATTTTGAGGACTTATCGCTCTATTGACGAGAATCGATAAGTTGATTTTGTCAGAGGTGTGATTTTAACGTGACAGGAGAAATATTGCGATCAGGGCAATTTTGAGGACTTATCGCTCTATTGACGAGAATCGATAAGTTGATTTTGTTAGAGGTGTGATTTTAACGTGACAGGAGAAATATTACGATCAGGGCAATTTTGAGGACTTATCGCTCTATTGACAAGAATCAATAAGTTGATTTTGTCAGAGGTGTGATTTTAACGTGACATCTGTGGGGAAAGAATATTGTAGCGTCTCACAGGGGAGAACTGCTAAGTGTTTTATCATCGGAGCAATGAATTGTGATACTTGTGATTTGAACAAGAAGTTGGGGTATTTTATTATCCCATTGAAAACTGGTTATTTATTACTCTGCTAAGGAGAGCTAATAAATTGACAATGATCTGAATGATTTTAGAGACTTATCGTTCTATTAATGAGAATCGATAAGTGGATTCTGACAGAGGAGCTATAGCCGCATTGGTATTAATGCCAGCTAAACTTAGACTCTGTAGGGATGATGACCGTCTGGGGCGTAATATTAACCCGATGAGAATTTAGATTCTGCTAAAGAGATACGGAGGTTTTGATTAACACTCTGTTAAGAGGGCTCATGACTTTGAGGAATAAGTGTCATGTTTGAAGACTCAAGTGTAGGTTCTTCATTTAGAAGAATTGCAACGCTAAGGTGACCTTCGCGTTTAAGGTTCAAAATGCGAGGTTCAGGCCTTCGTGGTGCTGGCTTGAGCCTTGCACTTGGGAATTTGAACGTGGTTGTGAACTTCGCGTTTCAAAGATGGTTGGGATTCACTCCTAGAATCCCGTGCCATCTTAACAGCTTGACGGCTATTATAAATAGACCTGAGTGGTCACGTCAAGAGTCACTTGACTCTCTAAATTTTTGGCTATTTCCAAGAACGAGAACTCTAGTTTGATTTCGGCGAGAGACTGTATCGATGGCGCCTCGGAGAATGGGTTTTAGCTCCAAGAAAGTCGCTGGAGCGACTTCCAAAACACCGTCGGCTGAGGATGCTGGCGGTGTTCTTGTTTGTGCGGGAACATCGTCATCATCATCGCCGTCGCAGGGGCCTCCCTGTCGTGGTGAGTGTTGACCGAACTAACTTGCCTTAGCAAAAACCCTAGATGGGTTATTGATAACGAGGAAGATGACTCGTTTCTGTTCAATGATAACACGGAATTAGGATTCCATGTGGGTCTCGACTCTCGCGTTCAAGTTTTTCAACACGAGGTTCGACTCTCGCGTTCGAGATTTCTGACGTGAGGCTCGACCATCGCGTTTGATATTTTGACACGAGACTTTAACCCTCGCGTGAGAGATTCTTCTTGACACGAGGCTTAACCTCTTGTGTTTCAGACTCTGTCTTTATGTCAATAGCTCGCTTCTAGCTGCTAACCTATGCTTTTGATTGTGCAGTGCTTCTCCCAAACGTGCCGTTTTTATAAGAGCATCATTTTGGATATATCGGTGGACCTGACGCGTATTAAATATTCAAACTTCAGAGCAGAATTCCACTGTGTACCTTCCCTGACTCGGAAAGTGCGGATATGATTAAATTCCCTCGATGCTCCACTCTCAGGATTCTGATTACTGACTTAGACATGGAGACCCCTACCGGTCATGCCTAGTTTCCCAAACCAGCGTTCATATTTGGAGATCGTATACCAGTCGATGATCACCTCACATATGTGGAAGATTCAAAGTTGCTGCGGAGAGTTGATAATCACTTCTTATTCCTCCCAAACATGAAGAGGATGTACCCACTCTCCTATTTCTTGAATGTGAGCTGTCGTCGGGGTTTGACCTTACCAAAACAGATCGGCTTCTGCCCTTTTCTTTTGGATGGGACTTTGAAGAAAGCCTTATGTGCGTCTTCTACCTCTTCATCTGAAGCGAAGGATGACTCGATTGGCAATGTAAGGGATGCCTCTGTGCACAGTACGTGCCATAGGTTGGTACCTGCATTAGGATCATTCTCTATTTGTTTATTTTTAGAGGACACATCAGACAAGTACGCCAAAATAAAATCTTCATTAATGCACCACTCGCCCTCGCTCGGTACATTATTATTACTCTCATCCTGACCCATTACATCGAAGTTTAACTCCCATGGACAATCTTCATCAGGATCTGGTTCAATATCAGCTTCGTTACCGCTGTCCACATCGGTGTGGAAATTTTCCACTCCTCGGAAGGGGTATTTTCCACAATTAAGGTTCGGACTTCCCCCTCATCGTTGGCATACTTCATGACCTGATGCAGAGTAGATGGGACAATACGGTTTGCATGTATCTATGGTCGTCCTAGCAAAAGATTGTAGGACGTGTCCGTATCTATGATGTAACAAGTCACTTCGGACTTAAGATCTCCGATCTGGCATCTAAGCTTGATCTTTCCCAGGGGCCGAGTGCTATTAGCTTTGAACCCAAAGATGGTAGTCTGGGGGGTGTTCAGTCGGTGCATAGGAATCCCTAAGACCTGCATGACCCTGTAAGGCATGATGCTAAGCGCTGAGCCTGGGTCAACTTGAACATGACTGATTTTGGAGGATCCAATATACCCCGTGTAGTACAGTGGTCTATCATGCTTGTGTTTGACTTGCATGTCTTCCTGAGTGAATGATATGCATGGTAGACTTCTTGTTGCATGTAGGCATTGCAGACAAGGTTGATCTTCAAAGGCTTCAGGGATCGGAGCGACTTGTGTAATAAAGCTCTCCGTATTCTTTAAGGCTTTGATCAGAGCTTCCTTGGTAGTTTTGGATAGCCTCAAGAGTTCATATAGGGTGATTCTGGCCGGTATGTTGGCCAACTGTGCCATAACATTGAACTGGAAGGGAGCGCTTGATTCTCCAGATTCCTGGTGGAGATTTTTGTTGAACCGGAGCTCCTTTTGTTTTCCCTTATCAACTGGCTTTTTCGGGACAGAACCCCCAGCGTCTTGGGGCTGTTCTTCAACCTCTTGAGCATTCTGGTTGTAATCCCTCAAGTAAGCTTTTCCTGACCGAGTGCCAGTGTTGTCTCTTGGGTATGCTGCCAGGGCAATCCTCTCTTCTTCTGAATCAGTAAGAGGTTTGAGGTGGTCATCATTTTCAGTAACGGATGGGCTAATCATATTGGAAGACTTAGCCTTGCCTCCCTTCTTTTTGGACGAGGTGTTCGTCCACTGTTGATCTCCTAGCAGATCAGGGTGGACCCACATGAGTTCCCCTTTTGGGGTAGTGAGGGGTACCAACCCCCTGTCTTTCTGACTATGCAAGTCAGCATTCTTCAGGTGCATTTCTCCCTTACGAATGGGAACAACGCCATTCGCAGTTACTACTGGAGGGAAGTCACCGAATTGAACCGCTACCATATTGGTGGATACGGTCTTCTGCTCGGGTTTTAAAGTGAGCACATTAGCATTTACCAAATTCTGCAAGATGTCTTTGAAGACATAGCATTTTCTGGTAGGATGTCCAAGGAATCTGTGATAACGACAATAGTTAGGTCATCCACCTTCCCTGCTTCATCCGGCTTCCTGACTTCAGGCAACTGCAGCTTGTTGTTCTTTTGAAGCAATTGGAATAAGGTATCTACATGCTCTTCTTTAAACGAATACTGCTTGGGCGCTCTTTGTTGATTTGGCGCCTTTCCTTGCTTAGTAGGCGGTGGTACTCGCGTGTTGGTTTCAGCTACCAAAGTCTCTTTTCCCTTAGACCGCTGGGCGTTGTGCTGATTGCGTTGCTACTGCAGCTTGGGTTGTGACACTTCTTCAGCTTTAACTCACGCCACTATCTCTTCAGCTTGTTCTCCTTGTAAAACTAGTTGTCTCCAGGAGCGACACTCCACTACTCCTATCTGAGCAAGGAGCTAGGTCTGCAAGTTGTGCCTGCAAGTTTTAACCAAGGTTGATTGGGTCATACCTGACGGGCATCGCAGTGCCATGCTGCGGAATCTCTCAACATAGGTCTTGATGGACTCTCCCTTCCTTTGCTTAGTGGCGAGAAGAGTCGGGATTGAGTCCTCTGTGTTGTCCTCAAAGAACCAGGCCAAGAATAGCCTTTCCAGATCTACCCATTTCTGGATAGATCCGGCAGGCAGTTTCATAAACCACTCAAAGGCGATACCCTTGAGGGTACCGATGAATAGCCTAGTCAGGATGGCGTCGTTCACTACCACATCTCCAGTCTGGGATTTGAAGTAGTAAATGTGCTGATTGGGTGATCCTGTGTCATCGAACGGTTGCAAGGTAGGAGCATTAAACTTTGGCGGGTAAGGATCCGTATCCCACTCAGCAGGGTAAGGCCGCACTACTCCTTCTTCGCGGAGCTCGCTTCAGTTTGCGATTGCGTTGAGGCGAGCCTCCAGTTCATCCACTTTAGCGGACTGAGGATGCATCTCTTTCTCCATCTCCTTCTCATTTTCAGAAGAAGATTCCAGGTTGTGAGTCTCACGATCTGAATGTTCGTGCGCCTTCTGCTTTCCCTTTGACATAGTCCTCCGGGAAGACTCGGGTCTTTGGCCTTTTTCAGCAAGGAGCTGTGCTAACATATCCTTTACTTAGAGAAGTGTCTCCTGTTGCGCTTGGAGCATGACGTGATGTTCGTCAACTCTCTTAGCTAAGTCTTCATGGTTCCCTGTCGTGTAAGCAGAGACCTCACGTGCGACAACAGAACTTGAAGATTGAGATTCGGCAATTGCCGAATGTTCATCGTCAGAAACGATCCCCTTGGCCAATCTTTGATAATTAACCGAGCGAATAGCTCCTGTTCGAGTTCGAATATGCTGGTACACTCCTTCGAATTCGTCACAAATTTCCTGAACAGTCGGGGAATGACTTTTCTATGACTCATCTGAATCAGGACGGGAGGTTTTCCCTCGGCCAATCATATTGATAGTGACCTGAGGGTACTCCATTTCAGCTGTCTTCTTTCTGTATCGGCGTTGTCGCTTGGCAGGTCTAACAATGTTCGTCAACCTGTCGAATACGGACTGCCGAGGTACGGATG
This sequence comes from Asparagus officinalis, assembly GCF_001876935.1. Classification (NCBI taxonomy): domain Eukaryota; kingdom Viridiplantae; phylum Streptophyta; class Magnoliopsida; order Asparagales; family Asparagaceae; genus Asparagus; species Asparagus officinalis. Next base: position 37,436 of record NW_017972926.1, on the reverse strand, counting down.
CGCAACAATGGCATTCTGAAAGGACTGCCGAGATAAGCCTCTCACATTGGCATGAGTGAGCTACTTGTACTGTTGGTTTTCCTCTTGACAATAATTCCCGCAAATCAGGAACTTGGGAGGAAACTTTCCTCGGGTGTGGAGGCGGAGATGGAACCCCCTGCCCTTGGGTGGGTGAGATTGGTTCTTGTCGAACATGGATTTTGAACCCATGTTGACTCTTCTGAACCTGGCGGACCTCTTGAAGATCGTGTTCTTGAAGAACAACGCTAGGGTCGCGTTCTTGAAGAATAACGCGAGGGTCGCGTTGGGATTTGTAAACATTAGGTTGAGACCTATGTTTAAATGATGAAACAGACCTCTGAGGGTCATGTTTTGGTTGAACGTGCCCCTGAGGGTTGCGTTTGGTTGGTGAAACAGACTTTTAAGAGTCATGTTCTGTTTGAACGCGCACGTGAGGGTCGCGTTTATCTTTGGCAGCTTCCTTCTGAGGGCTGTGTTTTGAAGGAACAACGTGCCATTCAGGGCCGCATTTCAGCTGTATCAGCCGAGGCTCGTAGTCGGGCTCATTGCCGCGAAGCGAGCGTTCTGTTTTGGGAACGCTATGCTCGGGTAAAGTTTCAAGAACGTGATCCTCACGTTGGGCCAACATTCGGCTTTCACGCAGGTGTGCTCGTCGTATGGATCTTCTCCGTCTGCGAGCGGCGTTCTTCTTGGCTTGCTTCAAAGCCTTAGCAGCAGCGTCGTTGACGTTTATGGAGCTCGTCTCCTCTATAGGCCGTTTATGGCCTGAAGCACGTCGTGCTGATGTGGATGTGGGATATTCAACTCGCTGTGCGAGTTCAGCAGAGGCCGAGCCCGCTCCTGAAGAATAGGGGCTGTTCGACGAATTTTGGCCAAAGGAGAGGACTTTCTTTGGCGTTTCAGCAACAGATTTGGCCTCCTTGGAGATCCTGCGGACATCACGCTTGGCCTTGGGGCTAAGCGATCTAGAGGAGAGGGCTTCCTCGTATTTTGCTTGGTCAAACTCTACGATGAGAGTTTCAACAGTTGTTCCCATAAGGTGAACGTCGGACTGCACCACCACTTCTTTGTCAGAAAAGCTAGTCCCCAGCGGAGTCACCATCTTTTGTTTGTGGAAAAATTCGATGTAAAAGAAATGAAAGAAAAATTGATCTGTATTCTCTCAAAATCGATTACAATTGGATTTCGATTACAAAAGAGAGGAGAATGAATTTGATTCTCCCCTTTGTTTAAAACTGGGTTCTTCAAGGTAGCGATGGAGTGCCTCCTTCGATTGTTCGCGTCGAATTTGCTCTCCGTTGACGATCCGACCGTCTTTTATCTCGTGGGAATGATGAACTTCTGTGGAAAGTTTGATGGGTAACTCTTTAACGAGTTTAAGAATTCTGAACGAGTTAGAACTCTGTGAATAGAGTTGTTAGAACCGAAGATTCGGTTAATGACCAAGCATATATTCTGTTGTTGAAGAATCCTTTTAGATTTGATCTTTTGAACTTGATTCAAAAATCCTCTCTCCAAGGATTTCGTCTCTCCTGCCTCTCTGTACGGTTGAGATCCTGAAGAACCTCCAAACCCGTGCGGTTTAGATGCTGAAAATCCAACCCTTTACTCCGTTGGGTTTGTTGAGTTTTTATAGGGGGATAAGAGGTTGTAACTGCCCTCTAAATCCACTCCTAAGTGGGCGTGATTTCCTCAGATCATGGGGAAAAAGTTCTGAAACCGTTCAGCTCGTATTTGAACGAGTCAAACGCCCAATCTGGCGTTCAGAACCCAACGTCGCCTCTTAGAATTGAGACGCGAGGTTGGGTGTTGACTGAACATCAATGAACGCGAGGGTCGCTCGTGTTTTGCTTGTTGCATCTTGGAAACGCTGGGGTCGGGTGTTGGTTGAACCTCAAGAACACGAGGGTCGTTCGCGTTTGACTTGTTGTAGCTTGGAAACGCGGGGGTCGCCTGCACTTACAGAATTGTAACGCGGGGATGACTTCCGCGTTTTAAAAGGGGTTAGTTGATCTATAACCTCTTCTACAGAGCGTTGCAAGGACCGTTGTTCAGTAATCCTAGCTTTAGCTGTTGTGGAGTGTGAAAGTCGTCAGATTGTAACTTTCACTGTAGATTGTGAAGACTACTGAATAGAGTTTTCATCAGTTGTCGGAAGTGTCGTTGAATTGTAACTCTTCTCGATCTATGTGAAAAGTCCTCCGTTTGCAGCTTTCGTTTGTTGGCATGAAAGCTATCTGATTGTAGCTTGCATTGTTGGAACTTGATGGGGATCAATTATCCATTGTGATATTTAGATGAATATTTGCCCATAGCTCTCTACCAAGCAACTCACCAACTAAGTCCAACCTTTTATTTCTAAAATCATCATACTACTCATCAGCATCTCTAATAGTTTCTAATATAATATTAGTCATGTTGTTGTCGCAGCCATCAAGATCAATCATCTCAAATATGAGGCCGTATTTGTAGCGACTGTAGAGTTGCGGATGCAGTGATTAGAAAGTCGTCTGATTGTAACTTTCATTGTCGGGGCTTGATGGGGATCAGCTATCCATTATGATTTTTAGACAGCCTACAATTATGTCTACGTATTAGTTGTTAAGTTTTTGATTATTTATACTTTGAATATTTTTAGAAACAAGCACTCAACGCGAGGACACTATATTTGGTGGGAAAATTAGAAGAATAATTATGAGAAATTTATTTGATTTTATTCTCTCTAACTAATTTAGATAAAGAATGGTTTACAATTCTCTCAAAGTAATGTCTCTCTAACAGACTTAGAAAAAGAAATTATAAATATTCTCAATCGGAATCTCGATTTACAAAAGAGAAGAGGATCGACGGAGATCCTCCCCTTTGTTTAAAACTGAATTTTTCACGGTAGCGATGAGATGCCTCCCTTGATATTCGTATCGAGTTTGCTTCTCATTGACGATCTGAACGTCTCACTTCACTAGAACGGTTGATGGAACTTGCGTGACAAGTATGAAAAGAACTCTTCACAAGTTTTATAACTCAGTGCGAGCTTTTTTAAAATCTGTGAAAGAGTTTATTTGAAACCTAAAATTCAGTTAGTAAGCCAAGATCTAAGCTCCAAGATCTTTATTGCTGATGATGAAAACTCTCTAAGGATGAATGTCGATCTCCTTTTAGATTTTTCGATCTCTAATTTTTTTTATTTTAAGCTGATTTTTAGCTATTTATAGGGGATTTAGGGGTGTAACTGCCCCCTAAAATCTCTCCTTAATGGGGTGTAACCGACCACATTTTGTGGAAAACGATTACGAAACCGTTCGGGGGTTTAAGGGGTATAACCGTCCCCTAAAATCACTCCTTAATGGGGTGTAACTGACCCTATTAAGTGGAGATACAGTTATGAAATTGTTCAGATTCTGTTTGAACCGGTCAAACGCAGAAAACGCGGGTCAAACCCTTGTGTTCTAATGTTGCAATGCATGGAGGACCTCTGCGTTTTGATGTTGCAACGCAGCTTTTGAGATTTGCGTCTCGTTCTGGGAACGCAGAGGTGAGCTCTTGATAATCACATTTTATTATAATTTTATACCCTCATTATCTATTTTATATGAATAAATATACCACTAATAATTGTTTTTATCTTTTAATTGCAGGTTAATGAAGAATAAATCTCAACTTCCCATCTCTCAACAAAAACCCATTGATTAAATGAAGAAATGAATCAAGAAGCCAATTGGAAAATCAATTTCCAATTTATCCAAAAGCCCAAGCTAAGATGAAGGATTAAAAGAAATATCAAAGCCCAAAAGCCCAAGCAAAAGCCCAAGATCCAAGCCCAAGAACAATTGAAAGAGGAGTTCTGCGGACAGTAGCTAGAAGCAGGCAGGCATCGATGCCAGCATCGATGGGGGCATCGATGCCCGCATCGATGCCCGTATCGATGCCAGCATCGATTGATCGGGTCCCGGCAATTCATCGCCTTGTTCCGGAACCTTTTGACGAAGGTGTCGACTAACTCCCCGTCTTTTTGTTTCTCGTCGAGCAACGATCCGATAGAGATCTCGGTGTCGTCGTCGAAGAAATTTGCAAGGAACTTCGTCTCCATGTCATCCCAGCTGTTCATGCTTCCTGGCTTGAGGCGACGATACCAGTCGAAGGCGGCTCCGCGAAGAGTGCCAACGAATGACCGCACCATCAGAGGCTCATTGCCGGAGATAATACCCAAGTGCGATTTGAAATAAATCAAATGCTGAGTGGGGGAACCCTTCCCATCGAACGGCGTGAAGTTGATTAAACTGAACTTCGCCGGATAGGGGATCGATTCCCACTCTCTTGGGTATGGACAGGGAATGCCTGTTTTCTTCGTCTCTTGAGCGGAGATCAATGTGTTGATTTTGCTCTCGAGATCTTTGATCTTCAAGTCTTCACTTGTATCCTCGTTGGCATCCTCGTTACCACCCCCTGCATTGACGGGAGGGTTATTGGTATTGTGAGCTCCATCCCTATCCGTGTGCTCTTCTTCCTGAACAACCTGATTACGGTGACTTGGTTCACCTTGTTGGTTCCTGAATGCCTGGATTTGTTGCTCATGCATCTCTCTCATAGTCTGCATGGCCATCTGCATCTCGAACCTGAAGCTTTCTTTCTGCTTAGCCAAAGCGTCTTCAAGCATCTTGGCCATTTCTTCCGCGCTTATCATAAATGACTCGCGGGGTTGTCCTTCGCTGGACACTGTATTGTCCGATGCGACAGCAGAGCAGGAATCCGATTCTTCATCTTCCGAAGGCAATCTTGTCCGAACCCTACCATAAGTTCCTCGTGCGATGGCTCCGGACTGCAGACGGGTTACACGCCGGGACGCTTCTAGAAACGATCTGAGATTAATCTGGGTCGATGTCTCTTTGCTGGTCATGTTGGCGGTGACCCTCGGAAATTCTCCGTCTTTAACCGCCGTTCTTCTTTGTCGGAAACGCCTATGCCTTGGTTTTGGCGTCTCGGTATTAAGCCTTTCGAACACTGAGATTCTCTCTGGGACTACCTTGATGCAGTCGCATTGAGACAGTACCGCCCGAAAGAGCTTTGAACAAGGGCACTGAGTTTCCTGTTCTCGGGGACTCCTCTTTCTGGTTCTGTTCGTACCCCCAACAAATCCCCCCTTCTCATTTGTTTGATTGTTAACCCTAATTAAAAAAAAAGAAAAAGATTTTTTTTCCCCATCCTTTTTAGTTGCTTTTAATTCATAGGGCTGCATTTCATATAGTTAGTAGGAATTCACGAAGTGATTTGAGCATCTTGATTTGGCACACACTTTAAAATATTTTTAAGGGCAAAACCCCATAATCAAGATAATGTGAGGCAGTTCATCACCCTTTCCTTGGCCCAAAAATCACTAATTCCTCACTACACCACCCAAGCCTAATAAAACTCATTAGACGTTTGCCCTAAGGATTCGAGCTTAATAAGGAACAAAGAATCCTTAAGTGAACCGGTTTAAGTTTTCTTGGATTAGTTGGTGTCTAAGGCAAGGTTTAGGGGTTGCGTAAAGCGCTCCGCAAGGAACGAGGTACTTAATTGATCTCTGATCACCCTCTAGTACTATCCTTACCTGGCTAACTACCCGGGTAAAACTTTTATCTTTTCACTTTAGGAATTTTTGGTTAGGAGCTAGTCTAGTTGAGTTAGGCTTAACCCTAGAGTTAGAGTGATTGAAAAGTGATTGATTTTGATTTGTTTTAGTTAGGATTTTCCTTTTTCTTCAAAAAAAAAACTAACTTTTATTTTTTTTTTTTAAAAATTATAAAAGAAATTGTTTTTGGTGCATGCAAAACGTGGATTAAGGACAATACACATCAACAAATTCATTTTGAACAAATGGCTAATCCACAAGTTTTTCAAAATTTATGTTATCCCAATAGGATTGAAATTTCCAATGAAGTTCGGGAGTTTGAAGAGAGTCCATATCAGTATTCGGTAAATGATCCATTTTTTCCAACCTACAACCCAGGTTGGGCAAGTTACACAAACATTGCATGGAATCAGGGAAACCACTCCGAAACTCAAAACTTCACTCCCTCTTCGACCCAACATTTTCCTAGGGAAAATACAGTTCCTTTTAATTCTCATCCACAATTTCAACAACCCAGTCTGTCACATCAAAATCAGTCTCCTCATCATCAAGTTGTAACTCACACTCCTCTTGATACAGATCATGATGAACGTCTCAATTTTTTGGAAAAAGGTTTTGAAATCATTATTAAGGCCTCCACACTAGCCACGAATATGTTAACTCAAACATCCTACACGATGAACTCCTTTATGCAATCAACCGAACTCATACTTAACTCTAACACTCAAGCCCTAGCTAGATTAGAAACCCATATTGATCAACTAGCTAGTGCCATAAGTGAAGTAGAGGAAGGAGAAATTCTGAGTCAACCCGTGGTCAATCCTAAGGACACTCAAATGAATGCACTACAGTCAGGAAAACAGGTCGATAATCAGGAAAGAACACCTTTAAGCCAAATTCTTGTTCCAATTCATTCTTCCCCTGATAATTCAATTCAGGAAAGACCGAGGGAAGAAGAAGAAGAGTCAGATCTAAGTTTTGAGGAAATTTTCGGTGAGGAGCTAAAAATATTAGGAGAAGCAGATCGGGTTTGTCAAAATAAAGAAACTGTGTTGGACAATTGCTGTTTTGAACTGAATTTTGAAAAACTCTTTCTTGATGAACTAAGATTTTTGGAAAATAAACAACAACCAAATTTTTACACATCAACCATGAATCTTGGGGTTGAGAAAATTGTTAAAGAAAAATTGGTTGTTAGAGAACAAACATTCACAAATCAAGAATCTAAGTCCAATATGCATGACACCAATAATACCTACCTTCCATTGCCACAAAAATCATTGAACACCCCGGAATGCTTAGAATTTCAGCACATTGTTGACTATATCATGTTGAATTTATTTAAAATCCGTGGGAGAATTTTCAGCAATAAGGTAGGATTCAATGTAGGACATGAACTCTTCATGTTGAATATTTTATTCTACATTGATTATTTTGTTTATTTCAGAATAATAAAAAGAATTTATTCTTCTCTCATGTGAGAGTTTCTTGTTCAATTTTCAAAAAAAAAGGAAAAAGAAAAAAAAAGAAAAAAAAAAGAAAAAAAAAAGAAAAAAAAAAGAAAAGAAAAAAAAAGAAGAAGAAAAAAAAGGAAAAAAAAAGAGAGAGAAAAAAAAGAAAAAAGAATAATTTTTTGTTTTCATCCTCCTCAGACCAAAGGTAATTGCAGATTTTTATCAACGGACCAAATGTAAGTGCTTCACTTCTTATCTGCTTTACTTTATGCATCATAGAGTTTGCATTGAGGACAATGCAAAATTTAGGTGTGGGGGTGGGAATTAGTTATTTTTTTCTCTTTATTTTACATTTTTAGTTACATTTTTTTTCTCTTTTTCTTAAAAAAAATTATAAAAATATCGTCACTTGCCAAATTGATAGAGTTATGTAACAATTAATTTATTTGATAAATTTGAAATTTTCTAATCCCTAGTTGGTTATTTACTTAAGTTCACTTTTTATGATAACTCTAAATAAATTTCTTAAGAAATGATTTTCAAAGTAGTATACTTTACTTAAGCCTTAACTTGGAATTTTATTTAAAATAATGAAATTTTTGCATGCTTAACTTAGAGTTGAAAATAATTTTTTAAAGTATCTTGATTTACTTATTTTCAAAATATATATACATATACAAAAAAAAATACAAAAGAAGAGTGCGAAAAATGGGCATCAAAAAGAAAAAAAAACTCTTTAATTCAAGGTGATTCTATCTTATTAAGCCTAAGCTGACCGAGTAATTAAGCCCAAGGAGTATTTCCATCCTTAATGACCTAAGCCCATTTGGGTTGGGATCCATTGGCCCAAAACTCGTTAAATGGTCACTTAGAAAGCCCGTTAAAGTAGAAAAAAATCACCAAGGATGAAAGAGTTAAAAAAAAATTATTTAAAAAAAAACTAATAAATATTTTATAATTGTATATATGGTCTTGGAAAAATATTTTAAATCAAGCAACTTGAAAATTATTTAAAAACAAAGAGTTAGCATGTTCTTTTCAAAACTTTTAAATTAAATTTCTAAGTTTGACTTGGTTTTGTATTGCTACAATGAGAAGATTTTCTTGAAAATATACATTAGAGTTATATATAAAAATGTTTTTGAGTGATAACTGGCTCCAATTAGATTATCTAAAAGTTATCAAGTGAATTTAGTTATTTACTGACTTCTTTAATTTGGCAAGTTGACCGAATTTTGTGGGTATATTCACTGCAAACCCTCACGAGACTACAACTCGTCCACTAGGGTAACCTAGGGGTTTAAAGGCTTGTTGTATGCGCTAAATACAACCGCGATTCCTGCGAAAGTGAGTTAGGATTTTCTTTTTATTTTCTTTGCTAGAGGACTAGCAAAAGTTTAGGTGTGGGGGTATTTGATAATCACATTTTATTACAATTTTATACCCTCATTATCTATTTTATATGAATAAATATACCACTAATAATTATTTTTATCTTTTAATTGCAGGTTAATGAAGAATAAATCTCAACTTCCCATCTCTCAACAAAAACCCATTGATTAAATGAAGAAATGAATCAAGAAGCCAATTGGAAAATCAATTTCCAATTTATCCAAAAGCCCAAGCTAAGATGAAGGATTAAAAGAAATATCAAAGCCCAAAAGCCCAAGCAAAAGCCCAAGATCCAAGCCCAAGAACCAATGAAAGAGGAGTTCTGCGGACAGCAGCTAGAAGCAGGCAGGCATCGATGCCAGCATCGATGGGGGCATCGATGCCCGCATCGATGCCCGTATCGATGCCAGCATCGATACCCCTATCGATGCTGGTATCGATACGCTGGGCAGTTTGTTACGAATCAAAGGCTGAAAATTGATGTTTTTGGATAAGATTTCAATCCAATGGCTCTCATTCACTGATGTTTACTATAAATAGGGGTAGAGAGTGAGGGGTTAGAGGTGTGAAAATTTTGTAAACTCCTTTTGGAGAGGAGGGCTACTCTTAATTGAGAAGGCCTTCCAAAAATTGTAACTTTAGTTGCAATTAATAATAATAATTTTTTCACCACTTTAAATATTTCTTCTCTTTGTTGGATGATGAAGATGGAGATGAAGAATTATTTAGAGGTTTGCATTTTCTTTCCTTTTTCTCTTTTATTTCCTTTTTATTGCTTATTAGTGTAGATTTATTTCTATGCTTGTAGTTTAGATTTTATTTTCTTGTTAAATAGCCAAGAGGCTAGAACCCTCTTGCCTTAGATTTATTTCATGCTTATAGAATAGATTTATTTTCTTGCATTTAATTCTTGTAATTTTATTTTGTAGTTTAGATTTTACAATTTATTTTGTAGTTAGATTTTAATTTCTTGCACTATTCACCTTGAGGCTAGAACCCTCTTGGGTTTAGTTTTTCTTTTTGTTTATTTTTATTTTGTTTGATTCGCCTTTAGGCTAGAACCCTCTAGGGAATCACCCTTTTCTAAGAAGTGGGTTCAATTTTAGATTACCCATATCTATAATTGAATCCACCATCTTTAATTTCTTGCATTTTCTTTTATTCTTGAATTTTATTTTCTTTATTCTTGATTTTTATTTTCTTTTTCCTTCTTGCCTTATTGATCATATTCATTCTTTGTCACATCCACTCTCACTTATCTTTTGTGCCGATTTACACACTATCACTTCCACTCTCTCTATCTCTCCACAATCACATTCACTTATCACTCCTATTTGTCACGCACACAACATAAGAACCGAATTTCATATTTTCTCCTACAAAATACCTTCCTCGTGGGATCGATATCTTAAATACTATAACTTGACACGGTTGTGCACTTACAACCTTTTTGGTACATGTTTATGCCGCATCAGCTCTACATTTTGAGTCTAGAACGTGGCCACGAGCTCGATGTTTTGAGTTTGGAATGTGGCCATGAACTTAGCATTTTGAGTCTGGAACGCGGCCACGAGCTATGCATATGGACTTGAACGATGGGGTTGAACCCTACATTTCCAACTGGAACACTGGGGATGAACCCTATGTTTTGAACTGGAACGTTGGGGGTGAACCCTGCGTTTTGAGCTGGAATGTTGGGGGTGAACCCTGTGTTTGATTTAAAGAGATCGTTGCAAAGATCGTCAATTTTTAATCTTTGCATTTGGCTCTTTGAAATATGAGAGTCGTCAAATTGTAACCCTTGTTGATGATTTTTAAGGATGTTGAATTAGAGTTTTCATCGGTTGTTGTGAAGGTTATCAGATTGTAACATTTATCAATCTACGTGAAAGTTTTTAAATTGTAACCTTCTGAATACCACCAAATTGTAACTTCCATCATCAGTGTTTGATGGGGATCATCTACCTGTAATAATTTTTAGATAGCCTACACACTGAGAGGGAAATAATGCTGGTGGATGATGTCCCTTCACTAGGACATGACACGAAGATGCAAACTTGTATAGGTTAGCTCCTTTTTCACCGTATGTTTAGGCATCAATTGTTAAGGTTACGAATTAGTTGTTAAGTTTTGATAACGGTTGTTAGGTTTTCTCAATATTTATACTTCAAATGGTTTGTTTAGAAACAATCACTATAAGAAAGGACATTTGGAGGAAAATAAAGCCATCAGAGAGTGTCCCTCCACCAGCACTTGACAATACAACTGATGACGAAGATGCTCCTCTTACGTTTTCAAGGGCTTTGAATAAGAGAAAGAGGGGTGCAATGGGGGCATGCGCGAAGGTGTCCGCTGCTGTACCCCTTAAAAAGACGACATGTAGAAGAGTGGTGAAGCCTTCCAAGTGGGTAGTCACCCCTTACACTGAAGGTAAGAAGAAGAAAGAAAAAGACAATATAGGGGACAAGTCTATAGTAGAAGTGGCTGGGGAGGAGGAAGAGCAGGTGCAGGAAAAGGTAGTAGAGTTAGCGCCTACTGGGCTACAAAGTAACCTGCACTCCATCTGGAAAAAACACATGAGTTCCCCTATGAGTTCAGAAGAAGAAATGTACAAGAATAAATTGAACGAGGGGATTCCCTTTGCAGAAGGCTTCATCATCAAGTTTTTGGGTGGTAATGAAATATTTGTACATAATTATAAGGTGTCAGTAGATGTTGCTGCGCTGCTGACGGAGGAGGAGAAAAAAGTTCTCAACCATTTTTACATTTGTAGGTGTATCAAGTAAGTATTTACCTCATATCACAATTTTTACACCTTCGCTTTTAAGGTTATCAATTAGTTTTTAGGGTTCCTCCTATGTTGCTAAGGTTACGGGTTTGTTGTTAAGGTTACAGGTTTGTTGTTATGGTTATTAATTTGTTGTTAAGGTTACAGGTCTGTGGTTAATTTGGCTGGTTTGTTATTGCGTTTAATTGTTTGTTGCTAACTATATTTTTTGTTTTATTCTTGTTTGCAGTGCTATTAAAGCGTACATAGGTCTAGGGGGCTATAGATCGGTTTGAGATTCTCAATATTTTACGCGATGGTCGACTGGATGATGTAGTAAGATCTACGAGTGGAAATTATTATTTAGCATATTTTACAATACTATTATTTATTACTTGTTGTCAACTTATAGCTTGTTGAAACGCTGCTGGAATAAGTACGTGAAAGTCAGATAGAGGCGACCAGTAAAAAAATTAAGGTGGTCTCTGTTTGGTTTTGTATAAGTTTATGTCAGACGTATATCTATCTATCTGTTGCAATCTATGTTAAAAGGAACCTGATCGGTCTAATTCTTTATTGCAGCACCAGATACATGTGGCGAGACCTGATTACCAAGAACTGTATATGATCTATATCAAACACTTGGTCGATGCAGGGTGTACTAACCTCTTAGTTCTCATTGTCCAAGGAGATCATTGGCATCTATTGGAGTTTGATGTCGAAAATGATATTATCAGACATTACAACTCCATGAAGGAGAGATCTGGACATTAGGAACCTGTGCTCAATATTGTTAAAGTCTTCAACTACATTAAAGCTGGCTTCGGTGAGAATCAATTGCGTAGCGTATTCGACCCAATCAAAGTTCCATGCGAGGAACAAAAGGGGTCGTAAGTTTTCTGGAACCCTTATTAGAATTCAATGTTGGAAACTAGTTGTTAAAGTTATGGATTTGTTGTTATGCTTTGGTTGTAAATAACAGTGGTCTCAATGGTGGAATTTTTTTGTGTAGGTATGACTACGGGATCTATGTCTACCAATATGTAAAAGCTATTATCGAAGATAGAGATGTCCTGCACGTCACGCCCGTAAAGTATAGCACATGGGTGGTACGTGCGAAGCTAGCAGCTTATTTACTGATTGAAAGCAGGAAGAGGAAAAAAGATGCGGGAAAACTTGACGATGATGACGTTGAGATATAGACTTTTTGTAAATTATATATTATAATTCATAACCGAAACAGCAATCCCATAACATTGACAGCAAACCTGTAACCTTAATAGCAAACCCATGAGTTTAACAACAAATCCGTAACCTTAATAGCAAACCCATGAGTTTAACAACAAACTCATTTGCAAGCCACAAACTTGAAGCCAAAGGTTTAACAACAAACTCATTTGCAAGCCACAAACTTGAAGCCAAAGGTAAATCACGACAACAGCTAACCTATAACCTTAACAACCAAAGCCCTAAGCTCAACAACAAATCCAAAACAAGCCCAAAGCTTAACATCATACCCCCAATCCTATAACCTTAACAGCAAACCCACGAGTTTAACAACAATGCGTAACCTTAACACGCAATCCCTAAGCTTAACAATAAACTCATGGCTATTTACAGTTAACAAAGGTATAATCATTCCAAAAAGTGTATCATAAATTAATATGTTGTTAACAACACATATCTTGATCAAGTTAAACAAAACATAAGGGAATTTACATAAATGATAACCTAGGGGCCGGCTGCTCCTCCCCCGTTGCCCTTGTTCGAAGCGAAGTCGTATGAGAAACCTCTGTCGCGAGGAAAGGTGAACCCCCAACACCTTGGACCTGGAAAAATCGCTGCCAAAGATCTCTCTCCACCATCATTTTCCTACCGTCCCAAGTCACCTCAATTAACTCCGGGTTGGCGCCAGGAGGTTGCGTACGCTGGCATTAAGGTTGGTCAACAGTCATGTCGATAGGATCAGCCTTAATGTTCTCCTAGTGTCACACCCCGCTTTCTAAAATACCTGAGAATCGGAACGTGAACAAGCCTGTGACGTATTAGATTAAAGAGAATAAATAAAAATATTTATTTTCTCCTCAACCTAATACGCTAAGCGTCTAGAAATAAATACAATGCGAAGTCATAGGTCCCCAATCACAATTAGCAAGAATATAATGAACAACACAGAATAAGAAATAAACATATCATCATTGGTAAATCATCCCACACATAAAAATATGGGTCAAACATACCCTTATTACAAAAACGGCCCAACTAGGAATAAAATACATAGTCCATAATAAAAAGAAGTACTACTAAATAATGTGAAAATCCATTATCAAACTAAAGAAAAATATGATAAAGAGTTCTAATGTTCCACAACTACTACAGAAGAAAACTACTACGCTTCAGCTTGTTCTTCTACTCCATCTGTAAGACACTCCTACTGAGAATCCACTGGCTCCTGTATGATTCCGAATTAAGGCTGTTCGTCTCCTAAATCTGACGTACACCAGAGAAAATAGGTGTACGTCAGTGTGCATGGTACACAGCAAGATCCCACAAGGGAGAAATAGGAACGGTCGAATGACCAAGGCAAAAACAGTAATAATAAATAGAAGTATGCAGCTAGATTTTAAAAACTAGATGAAATCCACCAATGATATATAATAGTCAAAGAATCCAAGAAAATTAATCAAGTATCAAGATCATGCAGCTAGTCTTCAGAATAATCATCCAAGTAATAATATCATACAACTAGTTGTGATTAATACTTAAAAATCTACAACAAGAGACGTAGTACGTCGAGCAAAATAATCCAAACAAGGAAACCCTCATGTATATACCATATGTCTTAAATTATAGATAATTAAATATTAATCATGATCTATGTATGAAAAAAAATACAACGGTCCTACATCTCACAAGAATCATACTTAGCCAAAAATCGAAGTCATGTAACTAGTCATCCTACAAAAGGTCACTGGTTCACAACTCACACAGAGTCAACGCTCATATCATCGGATATCTGACTAATTACAAATCATAAATATCCTAACTCCTCAGACCCACCCCGGTGACTACACAAACTTCACCGGCGCGAGCCCGAAATACAACCACAATCACAAATATCTCAACTCCTCAGACCCACCCTGTTGACTACACAAACTTCACCGGCGCGAGCCTGGAAAATACATCAACAATCCCAACTCTTCAGATGGACCAAGACTTCTCACCCTAATTCTCATAATTCCGAGTTAACTACACACGAGGTTCTAGATCCTAACTGTGTCATACATGTCACTATAGGCATGTATTTCTCATGATTCTCAACATGGAATAATAAATACAATTACGCTAAGTGTCAATGTCATGAAGTGTGAACAGGGGTCATGATCACATGCAAGAAACATAAGAGAGTAAAGCTACTATTAACAATACAAGACTAAACTACCACTAACAGATGTTTTGCACACGAAAATTAAAATCTCAGTTATTAATTTCAAGAATAATTTAGTTTAAATTATCTCTCATTATAAAAATTCTAAAATAATCTTCTTAAAATATATTTTATTATTATTTATAAACAGTAATACTTTTTAATTTTATAAATAATTTCTATGATATTTTATAAAATAATCTAAAATACTCTTTTTCTCAAAATAAAATTCTTTTAATCATAACAATTATTCAAAAATACTCCTTATCCAAAATAAATTATTTTCTCAAAATAATTCCTTTTAAAATATTTTCCTCATTATAAATAATTCTAAAAATACTCTATAAATATATTCTTTCTTTTAAATAACACGAAATTAACCATAAACTATTTTTTATATACTTATTCATCATTTATATCATCGTTCCACAGAATATATTCACCGTAATATTATCAACAACCACACAATTAATATCATATCAGCACAAACTAATCTACGCATATACGTAATAAATTCATAAGAGATAAAAAAAATTAAGTTAACGAGACAATGAGCAAGAGGGATCTTGCCTCGGGGTATTGTCGAACGAATCGATGAGACTACGACGGATCTGAACAAGGGACAACGTGGATCTGACTCGTCGAGGTGAGGGTTGTTGTCGATGGTGTCGGGTTTGAGCAAGGGTAGGATTCAAGCTGGCACGCTCGGGTCTGGGGTGGCTGCGAACGAGCGGGTGGCGAAGACCAGGGGTTCGGAGCTGGGGCGTTCGCGCAAAGGGTAGCTGCTTAGTAGCGTCGCAGCGGCTCAAAGGCTGCGGCGGAGGCTGCTGGGGTTCATGGGGGCTGGTCTCGGTGGTGCTAAGGTGGCACATTGGCGGATCTCAAGAGGTCGGAGTGCGAGGGGCGTATTGTGGTGGAGTTGGTGATAGTGGCGTCGAACAGGGGCTGTGGGTGTGCTGATGGGGTAGGTCAGATACGATGAACGGGTGGAGAGCAGGAGGCCGGAACAAGGTGGCTTAGAGGCGGCGCTCGACGTGTGGAAGGGGTCCGGAGCGGCTTGATAGGAGAGGCGCAGAGATGGTGGCTCTGGGGTGCGTGTCACGACAGTGATGATGCAACGATGAAGGTGAGCAGCGACGGTGAGCTCAGGATTGGGCGGACGCGGGCTGTTTGAAGAGGTGAGGCTGTTCGCGGGGAAGAGGGAGAGGCCGCGGTCGGAGGCGGGTGGATCAAAGTTCGGGGGAGAGAAGGAAGGGTCCGGTTTTGGGTGAGTGGGTGGGTGATGGTTTGGGCTGAGGGCGCGCTGTGGTTGAGAGGCTCGGTCGATGGACGCACGGGGAAGAGAAAGGTGAGGAGAGAGAGAAGAGTTGAAGAGAGAGAGAGAGCTTGGAATGACCAAGGTTAGGGTTTTGGCTGGCTATTTAGAGGAAGAGAGAGATGCACGTGATTGGGAGAGAATTATGGGATGAAATAAATGACAGTGATTATGAGGATATTAGTACGTGTAATGGGAAGGAGAGAGAAAGAATGCACGTGAAAATAATAATATTACCTAATTATTAGTAATATCAACCAAATGCTATGTACATAATCATGACAATATAATTATAATTACCCAAAAATTAATAACCACTATTATTAAAAAAATTATAGAGTTTGGGTAAATATTAATACTCTTTGAAAAAAGAAAAAAATAACAATTTAATATTTAAATACTAGAAAATTTTATTTAATTACGTATCGAAAAATTCATGGTCCTTACACCTGGTGCTCCCAGTCCTGACCTACAACCTGAATGATAACGAACCCTCCCATTAGGCTTAAGTCCATAGGAGAGGTGTAACGAAACCTAATCCTCTTAGGGACATCCGAATACTCCCTGATCTCGAGCAGCACCCTGCAGTCTTTGAAGTTATTTTTCATGGTGACGTCAGCGGAGCAGTACACGCATTGACCAATGCGCTTGAACAGTGATTGTATGTACTCCCTCTCCCAGAGGTGGTAGGGGAGATTGAAGAGGCGGACCCATGTAAAAAAGGGTTTGGGCAATGTTCTTAGCCTAAGGTCCTCCCTCTAAAGCCTGAATCGGCCCACGAAGGACCAAAAATTTATCGAGCTGAGCTCGATGGCTTGATCTAGTAGTTCATCAGAAGAAAATTTAACCATGAAGCTATTTGCAGATACCCGCTTGATCTCATAGGTCCAATCCCAGACGTTGAAGCGGTACCCTAGCATTTCTATAAGCTCCTCCAAAGATGGCTGGCCTAGCTCAGGAGTGAAGATGGTGAAGGTAGTAAGCTCTTGAGTGTTGTTGGTGACGTTATCTAGCACGGGGAGCAATCGTGGAGTAGCTCAAGCTCTCAGACCATGAGGGCAATCCTGTGAGATATGCCCTGAGCCATGGCACAATCGTGGAGTAGCTCAAGCTCTCAGACCATGAGGGCAATCCTGTGAGATATGCCCTGAGCCATGGCAATGGATACAGACACTATCATCGTGAGACATGATCTTCTGGTTTAAGGGGGGGTGTAGTTGATATGAGGCTAGGATTGGAGGAGAAGGGTAAGCTTGTTCGCAAGCTTGACGAAGAGAATGGCGATGATGGGAAGATTGATAGCTACGTCGAATGGTCATGTCGTTGAACAGGGGAAGGGACGAGGGTAATTGCCGCGTGGTAGATAGGAATAGCAAGGAGCCAGGTGATAATGACTGTCTGTCTTGGAAACAAACGCTATTATGGAATGCATTTAATGCAGAAAAAAGATAAATTTATTTTTTGGTTACCTTGACAACCAAAATGCTAAACTTAACAACAAATCCATAAGCTTAACAACAAAACGTTAAACTTAACAACCAATCCATAAGCTTAACAATACAATACCAAACTTCACAATAAATCGATAAGCTTGACAACCAGTCCATAAACTTGATCGTAACAGCCAAGCGATAGTCTCTCAGACCAAAATTACACGTAAATATTTACTACTACATATCAAACAAATGTATTCTTTACTATCAAGCCAAAACTTTGACAACCAAACACGAACAAACACCCAAAAGGCTAAACTTAACAACAAAACGCTAAACTTGACAACCAATCCATAAGCTTAACAATACAACACCAAACTTCACAATAAATCGATAAGCTTGACAACCAGTCCATAACATTGATCGTGATAGCCAAGCGATAGTCTCTCAGACCAAAATTACACGTAAACATTTACTACTGCATATCAAACAAACGTATTCTTTACTATCAAGCCAAAACCTTTACAACCTTGTATCTGCTGAATATGTTGAGTACTTGTTTATGTTATTCTTTACTATCAAGCCAAAACCTTTACAACCTTGTATCTGCTGAATATGTTGAGTACTTGTTTATGTTAACATGTTAATTATCCCTTAACTATTACCAACCTTGTATCTGCTGAATATGTTGAGTACTTGTTTATGTTAACATGTTAATTATCCCTTAACTATTACAACTTTTTGCTAAAAAGGTTAACATTTAGTCGAATATGTTGTGTTTAAATTAGTGACTGTTCCAACAGTCATATTGCAACGGCTAGCTGCCTGACTGTTCCAACAGTCATATTACAACGGCTAGCTTGTTGTTCTAAATGCAATATATAGTATGACCAAAGCAATGCTACAACCTCATTAGAAGTTCTATCATCCCTTGATTCCCATTTTGAGATTGTGAGATGAATACATCGGAGCGGTCTCAAGTACTAGAAGAGGTATGTTGTTTCTACAAAATTTCAACACCCCTCAAGCAGTGTAAAAATTAAAGGAATAAAAGTAGATACTTCTGGGGATGTGCAAATTTCCCAAATAAGCAATGCAAGTTTTTTGCTTGGGCTCACGACGCTAATGCAATGAAGAAGAACATTCCAGTTTACCAAGAATTGCCCATTGAAGACGAGATAACAGCCAAAACAAAACAGTTGAAAAAAGCATTGAAGCAATCGAACCGTGAAGTCGAAAAATGGAAAATTTGTTCATTCCTTCTATGTTGTATTTGTATGGTTCTCATTTTATTAAAAATTGTAATTTGTAAATTGAAAATAAATTGAAGAAACTTCAAGTTGTAATTGAACATTGTGATTTGTAAATGTTATTAAACATTTACTACTACAATAATCTTTATGAACAAAACTAAACATAGGCATTAATAACCTTGTATCAGGTAATCATTTTTTTCACTATCAAGCCACGGCCTTTACAACCAATCCCTTAACAACAGTCTCGTAACCTTAAACTTAACAATACAACTATCAAACTTGACAATAAACGCTAAACTTAATAATAAATCGATAGTTTGACAACCAGTCCCGTTAGCTGGACAACCAGCTCGTAAGCTTAACAACCAGTCAATAAGCTTAATAATAAAATGCTAAACTTAACAATAAATTAATAAACTTGGCAACCAGTACATAACTTTGATCACAAAAGTCAAGCAATAATCTTTCTGAACAAAAATAAACATAGACATTAACAACCTTGTATCAGGCAATCGTTTTCTTTACTATCAATCCACAACCTTTACAACAAACAAATAACCTTAACAACAACCCGTAAACTTAACAAAAAATCTCTAAGCTCAACAACACGATGAGACCTACCTGTACAACCATTGTCTTTGCTCTAAGTTCTATCAGTTGTGGGTGAATGTAAATGGCTATCTCCAAAGAGCTTGTCTAATAACAGGACAGTTAAGATTCATAAGTACAGTGAATACAATCAATTCAGTTGGATCAACGTGTGAATCATATAGGAAGGCAAGCATATACACTGTAAGCATAAGCCAGATGACTATCTCCACCGTCATACGCCTGCCTTCCCATGTGATTCACGCGTTGATCCAACTGAATTGATTGTATTCACTGTACTTATGAATCTTAACTATCCTGTTATTGGACAAGCTCTTTGGAGATAGCCATTTACATTCACCCACAGCTGATGGAACTTAAAGCAAAGACAATGGGGATAAATATAACAGTATTAACATTCAAAAGGTTGATCTTCACGATCTCAAAAAAGGGGGGAATAGCTTCAGCCTGAGGGCTAGCCAAGATCTTTATCGGCGTGCATCCTTGTCACCATGATCTTCATCAGCTTAAGGGCTAGCATTGATCTTCTGGTTTATGACGACAAGGGGACTTGAAGATGTAGGAGGCTTTTTGGAGAGGGTAAGCTTAGGATTTACATATAAAGGAGTGAGGGTCAACAGAGAGTCGGTGACGGGGTCATCAAGAAAAGAGTGAACCGAAAGGTTATCTTTACTATCCTATAGTTGAATAGGCAAAGGGATGGTGATGTTGCCGCGTGGGATGTGGGGATAGGTAGGAGTCCAGTGTAAAACCCTAAAAATTTAAATATTTTGTAATAAATAATAATAAATGTATTACATTATAAAAAATGATATTTATTAATGTTTTAGTATGCTAGGAATTAATTTGATATCAATTCAATATATATAAGTGAATATAGAAGTGATATCATGCACACGTGCACGGGCCTGAATCTGGGAAAAACGACCAGTTAAAAATATATGTATTTTACATATAGAAACAGTTGGAATCTAAGAAAACGTATAAGACAAACATTATAGGTCTCTTCATGAGATTTCCACCAAATCTTATACCATCTCATTCTGAGGTCGGACGTGAAAGTTATGGTCAAAATACCGAAGGTTGTTTTCCTAGCCAGACTAGGTTTCCTGATTCGGGTCAAACAAGTTTGTTTCGGGTTTACTTCCATATATACCTGTATTTTTCATAAAAATTTCTCTCTTTTATCATATTTATGAACCCTAGCAGTCACTCTCTCCCCTCAAAAACCTTAGATCTTTTTCTTATGAATTTTGAGAGCTTTGTGAAGCACAACATCGACACGAGGGTGAGATCATCGACGTGTGGCAAGGGAGAACAGGTTGTTTGCACTTGTGGATTACTTGCTATTTGTTTCAGAGACTTGCACATAAGATTAAGGTAAGATTATATGCATCCAATCCCATCCCCTTAGTTAAACAATGAATTTAATAAGTTTTAATTGTTGATTATACATTAGATCTTAACGTGAGTTTTTAAAAACATGATTTTTGATGTTACATCTTAATCTTTTGCTAGTTTCATGTTAAATCCTTACTGTTTAAAATAGTTTTATGATCATGATCATTAGGACTATTCATAACTTTGTTTATATATGAGAAATTTAAGAGATGTACTAAATATATATTTTCTGCAAAAAATTACAGCACTTATATAATCTTCAACTGAGATTTTTAGATAGCAAATAAACTCCAAATTTAACCAAACTAGTTCCAAATGAAAGCTATATGAATCTAGTTTCTAAAACAGAAAACCATTATTAAAAGGAGCTTGTATAGAGAAAGATATATTCTTTTTACTAACAACATGTTCTGCAGAAAAACCGCTGTACATGTATAATGTTTAACTGGAGATTTGGGATAATAAATGAACTCCAAACTGAAACAAACTTATTCTATTTGAAAGATGTGTGAATCTAGTTTTTAAAACTAAAAACCACTTGTAAAAATAGTTTTTTCTAGAGAAAGATATGCTCATTTTACTAACAGAAGTCCCGTCTGTTTTCCTGCTCGTTTTATGGAGCTGTGTTGCGCTGTTTTGAGATGCGTTCGTGGAGTTTTGAGATGCTTGATGTTACACGTATAGTCATATATATGTTGTGTTACGCATTTGAGAATCCCAAGGGGATTATGATGAGTTTTGATTTAATCATATTTGAATTAGATATCGTTCGTACACATGTTGGATGTCGTTGATGAGCACAGTTTAGTACTATATGGGATTGTGCGTCGACATACCAGATATACACAGTTTATATATGAGGTGTATATCATTGATGAGCTTAGTTTAGTACTACATAAGGTAGTACGTTGATATTCTACATGTACATGCCATTGAGTCAGATTTTAGGAGGCTTGATCTAGCTGTCCGTCCCGCACTAGGGTGCGATAAGGCTCGTGAGCCGTATTTCTAGGATGCCTATTTGGTAGTCCGTCCCGCACTCATATTACGCAGTAAGATTTTGATGAGACTAATGAGCCGTGTACATAGTTCAGGATACCTACAGGGTAGTCCGTTGCATTGAGATAATTACCTGATAGCTTAAGTGTGACAGATGTCGGTTATGAATACGACCTATCACTGAACTATATGATCGAGATACGTTTCTTTTGAAAGTATATAAATTTATGTGTTGGTATTTTATTCTATCTCCCTAGTGATAGTGGAAGATATTATAAATACGATGTGTTAATGTCTTAATTCTTTTACTGCTTTCTTTACTTCTTTGTTGGGATCAATGATTAGAGATTCACAACTTGAGACATATGGTATATATATATGAGGGTTTCCTTGTTTGGATTATTTCGTTCGACGTACCAGTCTCGTGTTGTGGATTTCCAATTGTTGGTTTCATTAGATTGTATTTTCTTAGTTCGGTATTAATGTTTAGATATCTATAATTTGAGACTTATGGTATATACATGAAGGTTTCTTTGTTTGGATTATTTTGCTCGACGTACTACGTCTCGTGTTGTAGGTTTTTAAATGTTAATCCCACTTAGATATGGGAAAAATGAATCTAGGTAGACTATGCTTAATAGATAGAGCCTTCACTCCATCTAGCAGTCTTTTCCCTGGGGACGAATGGAGGTAATCCTACTGTAGCACTCTGACGTTCTTATTGTTGTTCTTTTTCTTTTAAATTACTTTTCAGGTAGTTCGGAGTTTCGGAGAGTCGCAGGGTGACGGAGTTCTGGCATAGTCGCCGTCGCGTATTTTTACTTGTAGAGACTCCACTGTAGTTTTGAGTTTTATCCAAACATTAGAGTTTTATTTTCATATTGTAAAGACAGTATGCCTTAGTACGATATTTAGTTGATTCATGTTGAGATATTTTCACTATTCAGATATCAGATGTATTATAGTTGAGACATGATTCTTTTTATTTATGAGATATCTCTTCTATATCATGTCTATTATATTTATTCCCTTTATTTTGCATATTTTGTACATGTACTTCTATTTGGTTCCACCAGAGAATATTACTGTGAATGGTGAAACATGTTTATGCACAGTGTGGGTGCATGGCAGGTTTAACATCTCTGGTTTCACATTGGACTGTAACCTTGTGTGAACCCAGGGGCGTCACACCCAGGCTATCTTAACTCTCCTCCTTGGGAACTATAAAATACATTGAATGCAGTAGCAGTAAATATATCTCTCGCTAACCCTGACAACCAAGTGTAAGAACATAACAGTAAACTTAACATTCAAGCGATAAACTTAACAACCAAATATTAACCTTAACAGCCAAGCCATGACCTTAACACTTGTAACGATATACTTGATAACAAATCCATACACATGACAATAAAATGCTAAACCATATAGACTTGTTACAAGTTGCACGATTGTAACCCTCCACGTTGCATCGAGAGCACTTAACAGGACGGGTATTCAGCGTCCAGTTGTTTATTCGTCTAGTGCATGGTCTTCCATGCCTTTTTTGGTGAGAGGAGGCTTTAACAATCGATCTTTTGGCGGTACAAAGTGTTTTTTATAATCTGGGATGGGAAAGATGGTCGGTATATAACTTGCTCTGAATGCGTCAACAGTCATATACCAATCACAATATTGATAAATTTCTTGTCTCATCCATGTAATTGCAGTGCACGCGTGTTTGCAAGGAATGCAGGTGATGTCCTAGGACCTGCATGAACATGCCCGATTCTTCAAATCTACACGGAAAGTTTTATTGGACTCGACCTTCACAATATCTTTCGTCGAATGTTTAATGACCAAGCAACTACCATGCTGAATATTTTCGTACAGCACTATCTCCGCTTCCGGGCATAAGTATCCAGACCATTGCTGACCCATTAGCCTCCTTTCATGCATGCGTTCCATTATTTGCTTCTGTATGGTCTCAACCAAAGGTGAGATTCGTAACAACCGTGCCTTTCTTATCCAGCTATTGAAAGACTCAGCAACGTTTGAAGTAACATGGTCATACATTAACAACAAAACCCTAACATTAACAATAAATCCATAAGCTAAACAATAAATCCCTAACCTTAACAACAAAATTCTAACCTTTCATGCATGCGTTCCATTATTTGCTTCTGTATGGTCTCAACCAAAGGTGAGATTCGCAACAACCATGCCTTTCTTATCCGGCTAATGAAAGACTTAACAACGTTTAAAGTAACATGGTCATACATTAACAACAAAACCCTAACATTAACAATAAATCCATAACCTAAACAATAAATCCCTAACCTTAACAACAAAATTCTAAACTTAACAACAAAACCCTAGCAGAAAAATTCTAACAATAATAATAAAACTCTAATCTTAACAGAAAAACTGTAGACTAACTCTAACCTAAACAACTATAATGGTGTTGTAACAAAATAACGTTTAAACCAAGCTATCTTACCTTATACCAGGAAAATACGCATTTGCCCATCTTTCTGGGGAGTATTCCATTGTAGTGATGTAAGCCCTGTGATCGACCATTACCAATTCTTTTATGTCATCATCCCATTCAGAAATTATGTACCTATAAGCCGTAGATTATAACAGCTCACCCAACGTAGTGGCGACATTTGCCTTGTGCCCAAAATCCTTCATCTTCTTTCTGAAATTCTCGACTAGATGCAGAACACACCTTGAATGGAAAGTATCTGGAAAGAATTCCTCGACTGCTATCCTAATACCCTTGTCGGCATCGAAAATCATCACCAGCCGATGTGGAGGTTGGTAAGGATTTTTCCTATCATACAGTAACGTCCACAATCCTTATAAGAACCATTTCTAGTTAGCCTCATTCTCCTGATCGCATACGCAATAAGCAAGGGGAAATATTCTCTGGTTGCCGTCATACCCAGTGGCACTAAGTAGTATGCCTTTGTAACGATCTTTAATAAATGTTTCATCCAAAAATAATAGAGGCCTACACCCAGCAATGAACCTTTCAATTACAGGCATTATAACTAATGAACAATCGCATGAACCTCCCGTCATCAGCATCAATAACAACACAATGCCATGGATTAGTTGCATGCACCATGGATTGATACCTGCATGAATATAACAACAAAGCAGTAACCTTAGCAACGGATTCATAACCATAACAATTGATCTTCAACCTGAACAACCAACACGTATACTTAACAACGAACCAATAACTTTAACAACTAATACATATAGTTAGCAACCAATATGTAAAAGTGATTTCAGAAGAATAAAAAAGAATGTACTATCTCAGTGAATCGTAAGCCTCATCATCGTCACCGAACAGGTCCTGTTAAGAATAAAAAAGAATGTACTATCTCAGTGAATCGTAAGCCTCATCATCGTCACCGAACAGGTCCTGTTGAGCTGTCTCCTTGCACCACCACGTTTTACTGTAGTTAATCTTGATGCCAAAATTAGAGAGCATGTCGTTCTAGATATCAACTGCACGAAGATCTGGCCTAACGTTCAAAATAGCTTGTATTTGGCCAGTAATGAACTTCCTTGATGCCCTTGAGTTGCCAGTATTTGCTCCATGTTAACCACAGGTGTGGGTAGATTCGAAATTCTTTATGGACATAATGATCGTCGAATTTCTAAGCGAGGAAGCAAACAACATCCAAGGACAACCATGTGTGTGCTTGAATCAGCAATAAACTCTTATGCGCCTTTGTTCATTGTGGTAAAAATCATACTCGAACCGTTTAGCAATTGAATAGTATTAAAATGTTAATCTAACTTCAGCATCACTATCAAATTTCTGACTAACTTCACGTATGGCGGTCAGCCACTCAGTTGGGATCTTTGTTTGGTGGTTAATCATGTCTTCCAGCAACATGATCGAGTCGCCAGTGAGGTTGTCATTAGGAATAGCTCTTCATTACAGGTATGGGTGAACGTGGTATCTGCTCATCGCGAATTTTCTATCGGAATGGTCTTGAAGAAGCAAAAAATTACATAGCCTCAGCAACGAACTCCTAACCTTAACAGCCAACTCATAAACTTAACAGCCAATAGCGAACACCTAACCATAGCAACCAACTAGTATATGTAACAGCGAACTCATAACCTTAGAAAAAAAATCTTAAACCTATTTCATGAAATAAGCTAAAGAACCCAAACCTTAACAACCAGTCCTTAACCTAACCTTGATAACCAACTCATAACCTCAGCAACCAATGCATAATGTTAACAACTAGTGGCAAAACCTATCAGTGAACTCATAAGGAAATCTGAAGTGTAATGCCTACGCATTTTCTGGCATAGTCTGCGTGTTCTGCGAAGTTGAGGATTCCTCAGCGGAGGTAGCATACAAATTCACGTCTATAAAACGATTACGACGACAATACTCGAACATCAAATTTACGTCATCGTCATTGTCAATTGAAATATTGATTTCTTTTCCCTTTCGCACATGAACTTCAGTGAAAGAGATTACATTGGTATTTTAAGCCTTTCTGACATTTGATATTTTAAGCTGATTATTTCTGTATTCTCTTTGATAACAACGAATACACCGTCACCATCTTTGTTGCTTTTTGCCTTCGTTACCACGCAAAGAAGAGATACATCCGTCATTTTATTACAGGGATTGAAGAATTGAAGAGGATTTTACCGCGGAGAATTAAGTGGAAGGAACATAGTAGTTGAGGTAATAGAATAAGGAGGAACTCATCAATTTTATTACAGCGGGAAGGGGAATAGATATGATGAAAAATTGGAGGAAAATGTGCCCCCCCCCCCCAAAAAAAAAACATTCTAATCACCAATTAATGCTACAGTATCAACGTCATATTCCCGACGTGAGAGGGCGACGGTTACAGACTATCTAGGGGTATTTTGAACATTTCGTGAGGGGTTTAAACAACGTTTCGCCTGGGGATTCGTTTTGAGAGCTGGAAGAAAATCGTGACGAATTTTAGGGGCAAAACACCCGTTGAAAAAGTCTTTGAGCGGGGGGCACGTTTTCTTTGGTTTTAGGGCTAGAAGCATTTTTCCCTAAAAAGTAAGGATCTCTCCCTTATTTTTTGATAATGGAGAACAGACCCCGCTACCAAACAATAGTGGATATATTACCTTTTTTTTTAATCATATCTATTAACTTGACCAGTAAAAAATAAACATTCATTCAATATTTAACACTCATTTATTATTAAAAATAAATTTCCACTACTTTTTTATTTTGGATAATATTAGAAGGGAAATTCCCTAAGGACTCAAACTCATGGGACAAGGGAGGGGACAGGGGAGGTGTCCCCTCCCCATTCCTCCATGCACTGTTCATCCTCCCCATTCCTCCCTATACTGTTTATAAACAGTGCATGGAGCAATGAGGAGAGAACACCTCACCTGTCCCTTTCGTTGTCTCATGCGTTTGGGTCCTTGTAGCATTACTCATGTTAGAATCAATGGAACGGATCGAAAAAAAACCTCTATGAAGTTGCAACCTGCCATAGTTTTCATAAGCTTCGAATTGATACAAGAAAAAGTAAATTTCAAGTACACATTTGAGATGACAATAGGAGCCACCAAATCATAACGTCAGCATTTGATTATCCTTATTTTTTTCCCTTGGCTAAAAAATAAGAAAGAAAAGATGAGGGGCCCATGATAAGTCAGCATTCAACAACCCTTGTCAGGAAGAGGGGAGAAAAGAGGGGGAAAATTGAGAACATGCTAGTTGGAAAATAAAATTAATCACTTGATTAGGACCCAAAATTAAGCATTATTCACGTGCCAAATTAGCTGCTTCCGGGAAACAGAAATATGGAATTAATTTTTTTTTCTATCGGCAAGTTTCCATCAAAGCTCTTTCCAGCTCATTTGACCCAACCTACATCATTCACATAACAAAAGAGATTAATTAAATTAATCAAAAACATTAAAAAAGGCAATGTTGCATAAAGACCCACTCACTATTTAAATTACATATTTCTTCTTTTTCTAGTTTACAATTTAGGGGTAATTTGACCTCTAAAGCAATTGTATATGAGATTCTAGATCAATTAGAAAATTAACAACCAACTAAACGGTAAACTAAGGAATCATTTTGGAACAAAATTTCAAATTAAACCCATTTAATATTTTTATTAACAAATTCGACCTACTCCCATTTTATTTCTCAAAACCGACTCATTTTGTGGCCACGTCAGCAGTGTGGCCACGAAATGGGTCGGTTTTTTTAATGACGTCTCTAAATAGTCGGGGTTGTCAACCCCGACTATTTAGCTATTTCGGGTTTGACAACTCCGATTATTTAGCTATCTACAAGCTAAAATAGTCGGGGTTTCCAAACCCGACTAATTTAGGGCCATGTCTAATATGTTGGGGTTGCCAACCACGACCATTTAGCAAAGACTATCCACCCAACCCAGCCGACGAGTCGAAATTGGCTAAGGAAAATAGTTAGGGTTCCCAAACCCGACTATTTTATTCTGGGTCCTGTCGCCTATATAAACCCCCCAGGTCGTTCTCAGCCCTTATTCCACGATCTTAGTCGCCTCTCAGCGAGTTCCCAGTCGCTTCTCTCCGTCATTGTCGTCTCCCAAGCCAAAACTTACGCATTTCAACGCCATTCTTGTGCGGAATTTCATCGTGAAAGATCTAACAGGTACTTTCTCTCCTTCTCTCCTCTTTTAACATGTAGAAATCTAGGGTTTTCTCTCCAAAACGAATTTATAGTGTTTAAACTCTATTTGTAGTGGTTTATTTAGAAAATTTATTCTTGTTATAGTTGAAATTAAACATTTGGGGCATAGAATACTCAATTTTAGGGTTTAGGATTTGGGGATCAATTTTAGGGTTTGGGATTTGGGGGTTTACGGTTGTAATTGGGTTTTAAGGTTGTAATTGATAATATTTTTTTAAATTTTTTGCATTTAAATGATATAATTTTGTTTTGCATAGGTTGAACAATATGATTTTTATTGCTTGCTCTAATGGTGGAACGATTAATTATGGAATGAATAATATGCCAATGTACGTCGGAGGAGTGACAATCCCGTTAATGATATCGGAATCATATAATTACCTTGACTTGGTTAATGAATTGCATCGAGTTACGACAATTGACCCACGAGAGTATCGACTAAAAATAATATGTAATTGGCCGATATCTTATGCTAGAACGTCCGCAGTTGAGATCGCAAACGATCATTCGATAAGTATTTTGTTTAATTTGAGCAAGTCACAACCAACGGTAGAATTATTTATTAAAACGATGCCACATAGGACGGGCCAAACCCTCCAGGAGAATTCTCACGCATGTTAGATTTGGGAGTTGAGTCTAAAGGCTTCCTTTCTTCTTCGAGTGAAATGCAGCGGACTCAATTTCAATATCACAGTGGTGCACCTTCATAAGGCTTCCTTTCTTCTTCGAGTGAAATGCAGCGGACTCAATTTCAATATCACAGTGGTGCACCTTCATATGAAGAGGATGAAAGAAGTGACACATCTGATGGTGAAGATGAAGATAGTGCACCAATTGACAACATGCAATTTGTATTCAAAATTTGAACTTTTATTTTACTTCATTATATTCTACTTCATTTATATCATCATATGTGTAGATATAGAGGCGGGACCATTGACGTATGAGGTCCTTTATGACCAACCTCGACATCGATTCGCGAAGATTGACAGTGGAGATGTAATTAGATTGATAGTTATAAATTACATTTTTGATCATATCAATTATTCTAAGTTATTGATTGTTACTGAACATTTGTATTGTTTATTATATGCAAGCCCCGAGCATTACTATCGTTGATCATACTCGTGCACATTTGAGCTGGGAGTTGACCGATCCACATGTCCAATATTATGTCCGTCAAACATGCTTCTTTGAGTGCTCACAAATTAAACAGGTGAGACTTGATTGGGCTATCTTGACAGCACTGGTTGAACGATGGAGGCCCGAGACAAATACGTTCCACCTGCGC
Source organism: Asparagus officinalis (assembly GCF_001876935.1). Lineage (NCBI taxonomy): Eukaryota > Viridiplantae > Streptophyta > Magnoliopsida > Asparagales > Asparagaceae > Asparagus > Asparagus officinalis. The sequence continues at coordinate 7,757 of NW_017972926.1, read as the reverse complement.
CAAGGAGAGTCGATGATTATATTGCAGGATGTTAGGTTTTGCTTGGACTTAGAGTGGATGGAGATGCTGTCACAGGTAGGGACGACTTCGACTGGTCAGGGAAGTGTGAAGCATTGCTAAGTCAAGTTCCTCACATGAGGGGTGGAAGGATCAAGCTTGAATGGTTGAGAAACAATTACATGAATGTTCCGATCGATGCGACCGAGGAGATCGTCAAGATGTATGTCCGTGCATACATACTTCACATGATCGGTATTATTCTTTTCGGATTCCACGAATGATTCGGTGCACATGAGGTGGTTGCCACTCCTGGAGGATCTTGTGGATTGTGGTGGATTGTCATGGGGGAGTGCCGTGTTAGCGTATCTGTATAGGGAGATGACCAAAGTGGCTCTTGTTCAAAACAAAGAATTTAAGGGTTGTCTTACTCTGCTACAGATATGATATTGGGAGAGATTGCATTTGGGTTGCCCAGATTTGAGGGAGGCACGTGCTCTTGATGGCCATATTCCGTTAGGCTGCAGGTATTACTAAGTTATTTAAAAAAATATCATTACATGTAATTTTATACATTTATTTCAATTTATACTAACTCATTGTATATAAAATAGATGGAATGTATCCAGATCTTGGCATACCTCACCAAAGGGCCATGAAAACTTCTATAAGAACGATCTCGATCAAATGGAGGACGAACATGTATTAAATCATAATATCTAAAAAAAATTAATCATTACATCATTTATTACTAAAATCTGCTTTGCTTTATCTTTTTATAGGTCAAGTGGATGCCATATGAACTAGTTTTAGAGTCACTACCGGATATATGCAGAGAAGAGCCGGATGAATGGCGTGCTCGCGCTCCGATCATATGTTTTGAGATTATCGAGATGCACGTACCCGATCGTGTGCTCCGACAATTTGGGCTACGACAACATATCCCGGACCCTGTAGAGATAATAGAGAGAAATCCCAGAAAAGATGCACATCGTCAAGATTGGGAACATATTCACCAAGCTTACATCGGGAGGTGTTATTGGAGGGAAGAATAGTTGGTGATGGAGAGGGCTGACGCACCTGACCTAGGTGTGTATTTGCGGTGGTATTGGGGGATTACTCGCCGATGGATATTTCAGGAGAACAAAGCTCCTAAGAAGTACATACCAAGAGGTCTAGTTGAGAGAGAGTTGGTAAGTGTATAAACAAAATATAAAGTTATCTTGTGAGTTTTATTTTATTATCATCCAAATCATAATATTTTTCTTGGGGTTTTTATCTTATAGGTACAAGAGCTCGAAGAACTTTCTACTATGGCACATGATACAATCCGAACGACTACCGAGCCAGGGCCGAGGAACACGTTCATTCGCATGATCAAAAAGATTCGGTCCGCTCTTCAGAGGACGCGTAATGTAAGACGTGATGACCGTGAGGAGTGACCAATTGAGTACGGTCGTCGACGGTTCCGAGGACACACGGGGGCAGGCTCAAGCGGTACACATGATAAAGCTAGCGGCTCACAGCAGGCCCACGCCGGATGTTCACAGTCGGTTCGAGTCGATGAGGATGTCATGCACTCCCAACTTCACACACAACCAGACGAGGAACTCATCCGAGCTCACGTTGAAGGTGAACATGTCAGGGGAAGAGGGAGAGGGAGAGGGGGAGGGAGAGGGAGAGGAAAGGGAGTTGTATCCGATTGAAACTGAATATTATGTATCTGATTGAGTATTGATGGGATGTTTGCTTTTGAAACTAAATATTATGTATTCGATTGAGTATTGATTGTTAGTATGTGAATTGCATGATATGTATCCGAATGATTATGGATTTTTATTTGAGATTACTGATTGATATGTGTGTTATTGTGATTGTGATTGCATTGTGGATTGATATGTAACAGCAGGAGTTTGAATTTCTAGCTCAAAGTGTGTGTAGTAGAGTCTGCTAAATGGTCAGGGTTGGGAACCTCGACGATTTTGTGCACATACACGAAACGGTCGGGGTTTCCAAACCCGACCATTTTGGCGTAGGAAAACTCCCTTATGCTAAATGGTCGGGGTTCCCAACCCCGACCGTTTTCAGCTCCTTCGGTGACTGAGCCAGAGCTCTCTGTCATATGGTCGAATTTGGGAAATGGGCTTTCGAAATAGTCAGGGTTACCAACCCTGACCAATTAGACAGGGCACTAAAACTGTCGGGGTTGGAAACCCCGACTGATTTAGCTTGTACATAACTAAATAGTCGGAGTTGGCAACCCTGACTATTTAGAGGCGTCATTAAAAAAACCGACTCATTTCGTGGCCACGCTGCTGATGTGGCCACGAAATGCGTCGGTTTTGAGAAATAAAATGAGTGGGTCGAATTTGTTAATAAAAACATTAAATGCGTTTAATTTGAAAATTTATTCAATCATTTTGTGGTTATTGGAGCTCTAGTACACCTATCACGTTACAAAAAGCAAGTCCCTTAAATGGCCATTCACCTTTATTATCATCATTTTATATTTGCATATCTGCCCCCATATCTTTGCAATTAGGTGAAAAAGGTAAATACATGTTAAAAGACAAAAAGCAGGAAGTGCGTGGGTGGGTTGGGGGTGGGGGTAGCCCTAGAATTTGTAAATTTATGAACATGATTAGGGATTCAAATATATATCACTGAATTCTGAAAAAAATATTTAATCTTCAATTAGAATCCAATGTATATAACTGTTTGAAATCTTATGCATTTGAATCCATATCAAATATTTAGAATTTAGTTTTCATGGCTAACCTTGCTCTCAATGTTGATGATGGCCATCAACTCATTGCCAGAAAACTCGGTTTGAATAGCTCTAGCCTTAGCATCCATGGACTTCAAGCATTGAAGAGCACCAATCATGGAATCAAGGGTAGACGCTGGATCCAGTCTAATCTTGATCTTTTCCCCTCCTAAACTTGAATTTTCCACACTTTTGATCCTGAGCTCCTCATTGCGCTTTAATAGCTCCTCCTTCACTCCTTTGAGCTCTTTAACATAAAGAGCTGCCGACTGTACTATCGAGTTCTTATCACCCTATTGATAAATAGAAAAAGAATCAAGTAAGGAGAGGGGGAAAAAAAGAATTCAAAAGTGCAGTTGATTTCTTTGATAAATAGAAAAAGAATCAAGTAAGGAGAGGGGGAAAAAAAGAATTCAAAAGTGCAGTTGATTTCTTTGAAGTCACAGTACGAAGAAATACCTTTGATCTATAGGGAAGCATGGAATGCAAATCAGCATAGCTCTGGCTCAACCTCTCTCTCCTCTGCCTCTCTCTCATCATATGTCGAAACCCTGGGCTATACTCACCAGTCCTAGCTTCCAGTCGATCTCTTGGAATTCTTCGTAAGAGATCAATCATTCTAAGATGAATGTTCTTTTTCTTATTTGCCTGTGAGCTCAAGAAGTCTGACGAATCATGAAACTCCGGTCTGGTGTAGCTCACAAATGCGCTACGAGGCACAGCAGACGGTTGCTCTGACAGAGGAGAAAGAATGCCGGAGTACTCTGACAGAGGAGAAAGAACGTCGGAGCTGGCACCGATGAAATCCAAGAGCTCCGGTGAGAAGTCCCACGGGCACATCTCTTGTTGAGGAGGGGAGGAGGAAGGAGAGAAGAGGTCCATTTTTGGTAGCGATCGGTTTATGATTATTAGGATTCTGATGCCTTTGCTAATATATAATTTAGGACAAAAGGACTAGATTTTAGACAGTGGGACTGCCCGCTTGTTTTTGAAGCACGTGGTCAATGTGGAGAATTGGGGGTTAGATTTTGGAATCGGTCAAGCGTGGCGTTAACACAAAACAACACGTTTTAAGTTTAATGATCACCAACTTTCATCACGTGGGGTCGCTGTCTGCTTCTTTTCAACCCGCGTCCACCCGGTCTTAGTAGTTAGAAACGCTATTGCTTGAATGGTCAAAGAAAAGTAGTTGTTTTGGGTTTGATAACGGGTCGGGTCGGGCTTTATCCGTTAAGCTTTGATCCGTGTTCGCAGGAATTGAACCATAAATGAGCTGGCTTACGGAATCCAAAAGGATCTGGCTAAAGATATCAACATTCCTTTAGCAAATAAATGTCCACATAATCATGAACAAGTCAACGAGGGAAAGGGATTACCCTAGTTGTTAGTATCAGGTTAACAGACGTGAATCCTTACAGAACAAATTTATTTTAGGATCACACCTCGTCAATTAGTCTATTAAACTTGATGTTCTAATGAATATGCATGGATCTCAAACTTTGGATCAAACGCTGAAGACAAGATAAAAATTAGTTTAAAAATATGAACTCAATATGCAAAACTTAAGATAGATTTTTCGTAGAAAGATAGATATAACTCCCATTGAGAGTAAAGTGAAATACCGAATGAGATGATTTGAGCATGTGTTATGGAGACAACTGAATGCACTAGTTAGTAGAAATAATAAGATTCTAATTACCAAATAGTACGATGATAGAGTTAGGCCTGAAAGAACTTGATTAAAGGCAGCTGTTAACATAAGATTCATATAGCTGATGCCAAAAGTTAAGGATAAAGACTTGTTGTTTTCGGATTTAAACTGCCCCTGGTTCAATAAAGATCAAACTTAACCCTAGCCAATTTATCGGATGATGAGTTTGATCAAGTGCAGAATCTACGATACTCAGATTCAATCAACAACTGCAATCCCACCAAAGTATCCAAGCTTGAAACAGAATTCAGGTCAAGTTTAGATCAGTTATTGAGCAGGTAAATTCAGATCATTTTATTTGTCACAATTGTGGAAACCACATCGCATGGCAATTGGCAAATGTCTACACATGTCCCAATCCTAAGAAAATTGGTTTCAAGATAATGTCATGGGTCAAGGGCTATTATACTGATGGTGTTAGGACTTAGAATAATGTCATGTGGGGATTAACAACTTCCACGCAATTTCTAGGATATCAAATGGGGGGATTATAATACAATTCTTCTTCTGAGAGTGATAGATGAAGGTGATAGCAAAATGAATAGTTCCCTTTAGTTCCCACCAACTCGTCGTCATTGACTATGAAAATTAATTGCGACTTTGTTGCAATATGAATTTAGTCAAGTGCTCTCGCTAGGGTGGTACTGCTGTTACTGTTAACCATGTTTCTATCAGCAGCACAGCTTCTTGAGATAATACTTTTCGTGATTCAAATCTTCTCCTCTGTTTCTATGAACTTATAGTGATACTGTTTTCTGATTAAATTCAAATTTCATATATATATATATATATATATATATATATATATGAGAAAAGTGAATCTAAGGTGACACCCTAGGGCTCCCACCTAAGGACAGCTGGGTCGGCCTAGAATCACATCATTTCCTAAATTTTTTTTGCGATCTGCTCCCGTTAAACTTGATCTACACGTTCTAAACGCAAACATACACCAATTTTGGGGTAATACCCATCTTGTTTTGACCTGTCGTTGGCCGTGAAAAAGTTCTATTTCATGGTCGAACCGTTAAAAATTACAGCGAGTGGATAAGGTCAAATACCGACTGGGTTCAGCCCCAAAATTGGTGGTTTGGTAAGAATATGTAGATGCAAGTTCAACGGAGCGGATCGTAAAAACATTAGGAAATGAGTGATTTAGGCCGCGTCCTTAGGTTGGGAGCCTAGGGTGTCACCCTTAGATTCACTCTATATATATATATATATCATATATATAATATATAATACTATATATATATATATATGAGAAATATGGGGTAGCCTTGGATGAGATTTGACACAATCCCGCTCCACTCATTCAAATGTGGGGACCACAACTTACGTATGGGTGAGGAGTGCCAGAATATGCAACCATTTGAATAAAGTGATGGATTATGCCAACCTCACTTACCAAGCACAACTTTTTTTGTGCTTGTAATCAAACATACCCATCTGCTCTCTCTCTCTCTCTCTCTTACTCATATATATATATATATATAGCTATATATATAATATAATAATATATTATAGTATATATAATATACTATATAATGGATAGCTAGCGTCACCTTAGGAACAATCCCCCCCCCCACCCCTCACCCACACACATCACACACACACACATATATATATATAATATATATAATATATATATATAGAGAAGAGCGAGAGAGAGAGAGAGAGTGAGAGAAATATGGTAAGTCACAAATTTTTGTGCTTGTAGTGAGGTGGCACAATCCCCTCCATTCATTCAAATAGGGGACTCACATTCACATAGGTTGAAAGAGTGGCATGGGGAATGCAACAATTTGAATGAGTGGAGGGGATTATGCCACCTGCACTACAAGCACAATTTTTTGTGCTTGGTACCAAGCATACCCATTTTTCTGTATAAAATATATATATATATATATAGTAATAATTATAGTATATATATATATATATAATTATATATATAGTTATATATATATACTATAATATAATATATATATATATATATAGTATATATCAGAATCACAGTATTTTCCAGTCATTTGCATTATGTAACACCATATGAAGAACTGACGGTTGCATTATGTAACACCATATGAAGAACTGACGGTATATGAGAGTATAGATTTCAATACACTATCATCTTAGCAAGTTATCAACTATATTGCGGTCTTGGGGGTGCTAGTATAGCACAGAGCTGACCAGCTACTGGCTATGACTTCTGTATCTCTCACTACTTAGGCATCTGTTATCCACAAATGAGGAGTTACACTTTGGTGAGATCCTGTTTCTCCATAGATCTATGTGTTAATCACCAGAAATACTAGACAATAATCAGCACTTATTATTTTAGAACATTGACATTATTTCAACAAATCTATCACCACATAATGGGTCTATGGGGACGGTTCGTGGGGCGCGGTTTAAAACCGTTCCCGTTGCTACCTAAGGGAACGGTTCTGTGACAGTTCCAACCGTCACGAATATATCTAAGACAACGCTTTAAACTAAAGCGTTGGGCTTGAATTAGGCTTAGTCTAAAATTTTACAATGGACTAAGGGGACGGTTTATTATGGGGTAAAGGGACGGTTTTATTATGGGCTTTTTAAGTTCACACTCAAACTTTAACAAAAGAGCATTTATTTTGTTTCTCTCGTATATACAGTCGCTCTTCACCCGATCGACTTCTCGCTGAGTTCTAGGGTTTCCTCGCCATCCTGCACTCCCGCGCGTCCGCGAGCCACCTCGACTTCGTTTCCTCCTCTCGTCGACTCCCCCGTACGCCGCTCCTCTCCTTCACTTCCTCTCGTCCGACAAGTTCGTCGATTTAAAGGTCATCCCCTCTCTAGCTTCCTGTGATTTGGGGTACTTATCTCTCTCCTTTTCAATCATCAAACCTAGGGTTTCAAATTTTCATTTTTCTCTATTTAATGAAAATTTTATTTGATTTTACAAATTAGGGCTTTGTTGTCTCGGTTGATCTTTGTTGAAAATTCTGCATCTTTACTGGACAAGGTAAATCCTCAAATTTGAATTAGTATATGTTCTTAATTTTTGTTTAAATTTGAAAGTGAATTAGTATATTTTCTCTATTAGTATATGTTCTTGATTTCTACCTGATTTGTGCTAATTGCTTCTAATTTTGGGGAAATCACTGCCTTTCTTATGGGATTTCGTCGGATTTTTGCTTGATTTGTTGAATTTCGGCAATTACAGGTATAATTTCACCATTTTTAGGTGCTTAATTAAGAACACAAAATCACTTCGCTTCATGGTATGGCATGTTTATAACAGCT
>NW_017972925.1:0-32207 GCF_001876935.1 Asparagus officinalis | reverse complement strand
AGATAGATTGATGAAGAGGGGAATTGTTAACACAAATACATGTTATCTATTGTTCGCGGGAAAAGTTGGTGTTTTCTTCATTATCGATGTCATTGCACTCAGTTAACAACTTTATGCGTTACAAAGAGATCCGGTCTTTTTATAAGATCCGGCTTACAATGAAAATCAAAATAAAACAAAGAAATCAAAATTACAACTTCTCTCTTTTACCGAACAAATCACAAGATCCTGTTATTCGGTCTCTTGCTTCTGTGGGTTGTTTGCCTGCGCCGGGGTTGCTTACCGTGGACCACCGCGTGATCTGGATCCAAGCAGATCTACGACGTATTACGGGTATTATCCCACCAAGGAGATAATAGCCGGGAGGGATCGTTTCACCAAGGAAACGACCGCTCGAATCTCGGGATCTAAGAGCCAAGCTTAGATCCGGAGTGTAACGACGTAGATCTGAGGATTAGACTCTCTCGAACTCCTGCCTTTTTCGGTGCGGGTGCTCGCTAAGAATCAAATCCGGGTCTCCAAGTCTTCAAGCCTTCAGATCTCCGAGTTGAGGTGACAATCCGGCAGAGTTTCGGCTCTCTCAAAAGTTTCAGAAGAAGTCCCTCAAATGAACAACCACCCCCCCTATTTATAGCCTCTCTGAACTGTGCCTTTGTGCACAAGAGAGAGAGGGGGGGGAGTCGGGCCACCTGAGGGTGGCTCGGCTCATGCCGAGCCACCCTGAGGTGGCTCGGCCCAATGAGAAGGGATCTGGTTCATGACTATGTAGTTCACAATGTCGGCGAACCAGGGAACAGATTGGATTTCTAGGAGTTGTTCATCTGGAAAATGTTCATTGATTGGAACGGTTGATGTTGGTGCATTTGGGAGTCGAGAGAGGTGATCTGCTACGGGGTTCTCTGTTCCCCTTCTGTCAAGAATTTGAATGTCAAACTCTTGAAGAAGGAGAATCCATCTAATGAGCCGTGCTTTAGCATCCTTTTTGGTCAAAAGATACTTTAGTGCGGCATGATCAGTGAAAACTTTGGTTAAGGAACCGATGAGGTAGGACCTGAATTTTTCTAAGGCAAAGACTACAGCTAAAAACTCTTTCTCTGTGACAGAGTAGTTTTGCTGGGCATCATTCAGAGTCCTACTGGCGTAGTAGATCACATGCGGTTTTCCATCAAACCGTTGTCCTAAAACAGCTCCAATCGCAGAATCAGATGCATCACACATCAGTTCGAATGGTAAGGTCCAGTCCGGTGCATGAATGATAGGAGCTGTGGTTAGCTCCTTTTTCAGATATTCAAAAGCTTTGAGGCAGTCGGGAGAGAAGACAAATGATGTATCCTTGGCTAAGAGATTGGTCAAGGGTCTAGCAATTTTGCTGAAATCCTTGATGAAACGTCGGTAAAAACCAGCATGACCAAGAAACGATCTGACATCTTTGACAGTTTTGGGAGGAGGGAGATTGGAAATGAGATCTACCTTAGCTTTGTCCACTTCGATTCCCCTATTGGAAACTACATGTCCTAAGACAATGCCTTGTTTGACCATGAAATGACATTTCTCCCAATTGAGAGTCAGATTTTTCTCCCTACACCGTTCTAGGACCAGTTTAAGATGATGCAAACATTGGGAAAATGTGTCACCAAAAATGGAAAAGTCATCCATGAAAATTTCGAGAAATCGCTCTACCATGTCGGAAAAAATACTGATCATGCAACGTTGGAATGTGGCCGGTGCATTGCACAGGCCAAAAGGCATGCGTCGGTATGCGAATGTTCCATACGGGCAAGTGAAGGTGGTTTTCTCCTGATCTTCTGGAGCGATAGGGATTTGATTGTAACCTGAATATCCATCCAGGAAACAGTAGAACTCGTGTCCTGCTAAACGCTCTAACATTTGGTCAATGAAAGGAAGAGGGAAGTGATCTTTCCTAGTGGCTAAGTTGAGCTTTCGGTAGTCAATACAGACTCGCCATCCAGTTTGGATCCGAGTGGGAATCAGCTCATTAGCCTCATTTTGGATCACGGTGATCCCAGATTTCTTTGGAACAACTTGGACTGGACTCACCCATGAACTATCAGAAATGGGATAAATGATCCCATGATCGAGACATTTCAGAATGTCTTTCCTAACGGCTTCTTTCATCACTGGGTTTAACCTACGTTGAGCATCTCTAGTAGGTTTGGCATCATCTATCAAATGGATTCGGTGTTGAACAATGGTTGGACTAATCCCTTTGATATCAGCCATGGTCCATCCAATGGCTTCCCTATTCTCTCTTAAAACAGCTAAGAGAGCTTCCTTTTGACCGGTAGTCAACTCAGAAGAAATGATAACTGGTAAAGACTCGTTCTCCCCTAAGTAGGCATACTCTAGATTTTCGGGTAGAGGTTTGAGCTCTAACTTAGGGGGTTCCTCCACAGATGGGCGAAGCTGGACTCGGGGTTCTATCTCTAAAGGTTCTCGTTGCCAGCCAACAGCAAAAACATGATTGACCAGCGGTTCTATCTCAAGTTCGTCATCAGAAAGCTCCTCAATCATTAAATCAGATGCATTTGAATCAGACTCACACTCTCCCTCTTGTTGTTCACTGGATATTCCTTGAATGAAATTCACTTCCATGGGTTCATCAGATGGATCACTAGGCTGTCTCCCTAAGTTGAAGATATTGAGGTCAACAGTCATATTCCCAAAAGATAGTTTCATCTGACCGGTTCTACAGTTTATCAAAGCATTTGAGGTGGCTAAGAACGGTCTTCCTAGAATGACGGGGATTTGACTTTTGAGATTGGAAACGGGCTGCGTTTCCAAGACAATAAAATCAACAGGGAAAATGAACTCTCCAACTTTGATCAGAACATCCTCTACCTCTCCTTTGGGAATTTTTACAGATCTATCAGCTAACTGTAGAGTGCATCTTGTCGGTTTAAGTTCTCCTACACCTAGCTGTTGATAGACTGAATAAGGAAGGAGGTTGACGCTGGCTCCCAAGTCTAGAAGTGCCTTATCAATGTGAGTGTTACCTATGACGCATGGAATTGTGGGACAACCAGGGTCCTTGTATTTCAATGGCATTGGTTTCGAAAAGATTTCACTGAGGTTGGCAGCTAAGAAGACTTTCTTGGGGACATTGGTGGTTCTTTTCTTAGTGCATAAGTCCTTCAAGAACTTTGCATAAGAGGGAATTTGTTCGATTGCATCTAGGAGAGGGATGTTGATCTTGACCTGTTTAAACGTTTCTAGGATTTTCTCAACCTGCGGGGAGTTTTTCCTAGGTTTGAGTCTATCTGGAAAGGGGGCAACGGGCCTATACCTATCTAGATCAGGCTCAATCTCAAGTTCAGCATTTTGGTCATCGGAAGGAATTGCTTCATCGGAAGGAGTGTTTTGAATGGGAGAAGGGGTTTGATCCGGTGGCATTCTAACCTGATTGTCTATTTGTTTTCCTGATCTCAGAGTGTGAATTGCATTCAGTTGAGCTGGGTTGTTGGAACTGGATCCAGTGTCTTTAGGGTTTGCAACAGGTTGACTTGGAAATTTTCCTTTTTCTCTCTCACTCACGGCAGCGGCTAATTGCCCAAGTTGGGTTTCTAACCGGGCTATGGCTTGTGTGTTCGAGTTGAGCACTTGGCCGGTGGTTTGCATGAATGAATTTAGAGTGGTGGATGATTGGGTCAACATGTTGGTAGTTTGTGTAGAAGCTTTGATCATAGCTTCTAAACCCTTTTCTAAGACACTCAAACGTTTGTCATGATCGGAATTTGATTGATTTGTAGGCTGGTGAGGATGAGGATGTTGGTTTGGAAAAGGTGGGTTAGAAAAATTGTTCGGTGCGTTGAATGGGACAGTGTTTCCCCTAGGGAATTGTTGGTTTGACGCGGGAATAAAGTTTTGGTTTCCATGAGAATTTCCTTGGTTCCAAGCAAAATTGGGATGATTTCTCCAACCTGGATTGTAGGTTGGAGAAAATGGATCATTTCTAGGGCGCTGGAATGCAGCGTTCATCTGTTCTAAAGCATGGTTGTTTCCTAGAAGAGGACATTCCTCTGAAACGTGGGTAGGAGACTGACAGTTATGACATCCCGGGGCAGAAATATGATTGATTTGAGCCGGAGCTCGTTCCTTAACTTCTAAGGCTTCTAACCTCCGCAGAATCGTCGCCATCTTCGCTTCAGATGCAATGTTTGACTCCAGGGAAAGACCACTAGACTTAGATTGGGAAACAGATGAAACCCTGTCATCACAGTTTTCCCACTGCATTGTTTTCTCGGATAGACTCTCTAGGAATTCCCAAGCTTCATCGGCGTTTTTTCTCATAAAATCTCCCTGACACATCGATTCTAAAGATGTTTTTGAAGAATAGTCCAATCCTTCATATATGACTTGGCACAATCGCCATTTTTCTAGACCGTGATGAGGACATTGGATTAAAAGATCTTTAAATCGGTCAAAGTATTTCCAGAATGGCTCTCCCGGGACAATTTTGAAATTCTGAATGCTGTTCCTAAGCTTTACCGTTTTGTGAATAGGGAAAAATTTCTTGAGAAAAACGGTGACAAATTCCTCCCAAGTTGAGATGGAATTTATCGGTAAGCTGTACAGCCATTTTTTAGCTTTGTCCTTTAGAGCAAATGGAATAAATCTAAGCTTAATCGCATCTTCGGTTAATTCTCTCATTTTTATCATAATACATACTTCCTCAAATTCCGAGATAAATATATATGCATCTTCTGTTTCATTACCTAGGAATTTGGGAAGCATGTTAATGAAATGCGGTCTAAGCTCGAAATTTGCTCCATTTACTTCGGGGAGTCTTATGCAAGATGGAATTGCATTTCTGGTGGGGTAACACATATCCTGAAGAACTGGTTGATTTGCCATTTTTTGGATTGGTTCAACACGGATTAAGCGATGAAAATTATCCCGAACCCAAATTTGCATACACCAAAACAATTTTTTTTTTAAAGGAAAGAAAGAAAATTAGTTTTTTTTTAAGGAAGGAAGGAAAGAAAATTAGTTTTTTTTATATGAGAAGATAAAGAAAAAGAAAAATCCTAACTAAAACAAATCAAGGCAATCACTTTTCAATCAACTCTAACTCTAGGGTTTAGCCTAACTCCACTAGACCAGCTCCTAACCAAAAATTCCTACAGTGAAAAGATCAAAGTTTTACCCAGGTAGTTAGCCAGGTAAGGATAGTACTAGAGGGTGATCAAAGATCAATTAAGTACCTCTTTCCTTGCGGAGCGCTTTACGCAACCCCTAAACCTTGCCTTAGACACCAACTATTCTGAGAAAACTTAAACCGTTCACTTAAGGATTTCTTGTTCCTTATTGAGCTCGAATCCTTAGGGGCCAACGTCTAATGAGTTTTAGAAGGCTTGGGTTTGTGAAGTGAGGAATTAGTGATTTGTGGGCTAAGGAAAGGGTGATGAAATCCCTTACCTTATCTTGATTGGGGTTTTGCCCTTAAGAATGATTTAAGTGTGTGCCAAATCAAGTGCTACAATCACTTTGGTGAATTCCTACACTATATGAAATGCAACCCTAGAAATTAAAAGCGACTAAAAAGGATGGTAAAAAGAAAATCTTTATATTTTTTAATTATGGTCAACAATAATCAAAAGTGAGAAGGGGAAAATTGTTTGAGTTTATTATCTTGTTAGTTAATATCTAAGTGAAAGATGGATTTTATTATGGTCAACAAAAATAAAATCTTTTTTTTTAAATCCTAATTGTCTCTAATTGTGAAGCTAGCTAAAGAGGGTGGAATTGAAAACTAGAAAGAAGACTTACCCGAAAGCAATGCTCCAAATTCTTGATCTTCAATCCAAGATTTTCAAGCTCCAAGCGGTTCCTTCACAAGAAAAATACACAAGTTAAAGAATCAAGTTAATAAAATCCTATTTTAGCACCTTCCCCGGCAACGGCGCCAAAAACTTGATGCGGCATAATTATGTACCAAAATTGCAAGTGCACAATTTATCAAGTTATAGTATAAAAAGATATCGATCCCACGAAGAAGGTGATTTTAAGAGATTATTAAACTTGGTTCTTATATTTTGTGCGTGACAATTAGGAATAAAGAATAAGTGTGATTGTATGAGTGGTTGTTTTGATTTATATGCAAGAGGTAATAAATTGAATTTTAGAGGAGAGAAGGAAGAATTAAAGAATAAATGAAATCATAAGGCAAGAAATATGAATTAATAAAATCAAGAAATAAAACTAAGAATGAAAAGAAAATTTAAGAAAGTCAAGATGGAGGATTCAAAAGAGGTAAGAAATCTAGAATATAATCCACTAACCAATTTCAATTACAAAATATAAACTATTCTCTTTTTATCATATTTCAACTTAGATTTATTAAGCATAGATTATCAAACCATTTAAGGAAAGTGTAACCTATCAAATTATCATCTAAGTTAAAATTACTATTCATGATAAGAACAACAACATGATAATAATCCTAGAATTCATAAGCATAACCTATCAAACCATTTAAGATAAGCATAGATTATCAAATTCTTCTTCTACCGATTAGTTCTCTAGTTGATTATCCTAACATGAACATTTTAAGTACAAGAGAATAATTCATACAATATAAAGGAAATTAGACTAGTTTCATATAATTCTAAACTTCCTACAAGAATTAAATTCACATCTTTAAGAAATAAAAACAAGAAAAAGAACTAATTACAAAAATAAAAAGAAAAGAAAAATCTAAACTATTAAATGCAAGAAAATAAATCTACTCTACAAATTAAAGTGCAAAAAGAAAATAAAAAAGACAAGAAAGTAAATCTATACTACAAGCATGAATTTAAATCTAACTAATAAGCAATAATAAAGAAATTACTAAAAAGAAATAAAAGAGAAAAGAAATGCAAACCTTCAAATTGCTCTTCATCTCCATCCTCATCATTCAACAAGAGGAGAAAGAACAAATTTAAAGAGGAAAAAATTATTTTTATTAATTGCAACTAAAGTTATAATTTTTGGAAGGCCTTCTCAATTAAGAGTAGCCCTCCTCTCCAAAAGGAGTTTACAAAATTTTCACACCTCTAACCCCTCACTCTCTACCCCTATTTATAGTAATCTTCAATGAATATGAGCCATTGGATTTGTCTTGAGCCCCAAGCAACAATCTCCACCTTTGAATTTGCTTTTTGGTTCTTCTTTAGCCCATATGATTTCTTTGATTTTCAAAAGAAAATCCAATCAATTTTCGGCAGCCCAAGTCCACATTTTAATTTCGGCCCATGTGATTTTAGCAATCAAGTTCATTTCCCAAGTTTAAATTCCAGGTCCGGTCTTCATATCTACCCCTCTTCATTTGATTTTCAAGTGAATATCATGTCCATTTGATTTTCGTTTGCATTCTGCAGGAACAAGCCCATGTCCGGTTTTTGGAGCAACTTGTGATTTTCATAAATAAAACAAATCAAAGTCTAATGTTGCTGCACACATCTTTGAGTCCAAAAGCCCACTTCAATGCATTTGATTCAAATTTCCAGAAAAGAAAATTAAAAGCCCAAGTCTTCATGAAGTCCGGCCCATTTCTTTATTTCTCCTGGCCCATGCATTTGTATTTCGGAATGAAGAGTTGCAGCAGTCTGGTTTTGTAAACTTTGCATAAAAGCCCACTTCATTCCAACTATTTGCATCCAAGTCCACGTTTGATTTTGAAATTCCAAGCCTCTACAACCAAGTCCAGCAGTCCGGTTCTATTGGCTTTTTGCTTCAATGTGCTTCTAAAATGCTACAAAAAAAAAATAGAGAAGAGAGATTTTGAGAAGTTTTTATATTTAATAATATTTATTTATATTTCCATTCATTTATGTGAAAACTAATCTAACAACAATTATTAATGGTATATTTATTCATATAAAATAGATAATGAGGGTATAAAATTGTAATAAAATATGATTATCAGTGGGATCGATAACTTTTTATACTATAACTTGATCAATTGTGCACTTGTAATTTTGGTACATAATTATGCCGCATCAGTTACTCGTGGGAATAACGGCGCCAGTCATCAGAGGTGATCATTAACATGATGGAATTTTGTTGCGATCGGAGCAACTATGAGGACTTATCATCCCATTAGAAGGGATTGGTAAGTTGATTTTGTCAGAGGTGATAGCTAACATGACAGGATTGTTTGCCGCGATGTGAACAACTTTGGTGGGCTCACCATCCTTTTGGAGAGGATTGGTAAGTTAATTTTGTCAGAGTGATAGTTAACATGACAGGGTTGTTTTGGCCCTAACTTTAAGAAGGTTGGACCAAATAGCGATCTAGGTCACACTTAAGAACGCTGTTAGTAGCGTCTCGTATAGGGTTTCCCATCGGAGTATATGAAGTAGGAACAGTTTAGCCTCGTGTACCAGTTGGAGGGAGTGAGGACCAGTTTAGACTCATGCACTCGTGGGAGTTGGTAGGGCAGTTTATACTCTTGCACTAGTAGGAGTTTGAATGAAAATTAAGGGTAGTACTTCTTCAAGAACTTGCCGTTGATAGACATCATGATCTTGTCGCCATTCGGTTTGACGAGGCGATAGGCTCCATTCGAATAGACTGTCTCTACCACGAACGGTCCTTCCCATTTGGACTGAAATCTACCCTTCTTTTTGGAAGTGAGGATCATCGGTTGTCGGACGGTGAGCACCAATTCTCCCTCCTTAAAGGATCGACGCTTGACTTTCTTGTCGAAAGCCTTAGCCATTCGGGCTTGATAGAACTCAATGTGTTGTTGAGCTTCCAGTTGCTTCTCATCCAACGCTTCAAGTTCTGCGAGGCGCCTTTGATGATTATCCTCGATCGTCATTCCTGTCGCCAGAGCGACACGGAGGGATGGATTTTGAATCTCTAATGGTAACACGGTTTCATAGCTATATACCAATGAATAGGGCGTGTTGCCGGTCGGTGTACGAACCGTCGTGCGATACGTCCATAAGCTCTCGCCCAGCTTCTCGTTCCAATCACGCTTGTTGTTAGAAGTCAGCTTGGTTAAGATCTTAATGATTATTTTGTTGAAGGCCCCGGCCAAGCTGTTTGCCGAAGGGTTGTAGGCCGTGGAGGAAAGGTTCTGTATCCGGAATTTATCACAAAACCGGGTGAACGTATGACTAACGAATTGTGTGCCGTTGTCATGGATGATACGTCGAGGTACGCCGTATCGGTATATGACATGATGTTTGATAAACTTAATCACGTCATTGGTCTTGACTTCTCTTAAGGGGACGGCTTCGGCCCATTTAGAGAAGTAGTCGGTGATCGCGAGGATGAAGCGATGACCTCTCGTCGACGATGGGGATATTGGTCCGACAATGTCCATCCCCTATGCTTCGAAGGGCTAAGACGCCGTTGTCGGGTGTAGGTCTTCAGGTGGTTGATGCATGTAGTTGGTGTGGATTTGGTACGCATGGCAGTGCTTTGCGTAAGCAACCACATCGCTAACCATCCCAGGCCAGAAGTAGCCTATCCTCCGTAATCGATCCCAAAGCTTAGGTCCGGGCTGGTGAGCTCCGCAAGTGGTAGTCCTGAATGAAGTGTGTTTTTTTCCTCGAAGTGCATTTTTGAGTCCTGAATCGAAAGATCGTGCTCATGGCGCGTTGGTAGGTTGCGCCGACGTTTTTGAGTCCGAAAGGCATGACCGTGTAGCAGTACACCCCCATGGGAGTCCTGAATGAAGTGTGTTTTTCATTCTCGGGGTGCATTTTGATTTGATTGTACCCTGAGAACCCATCTATGAAGGACATCCTCTCAAACCCACACGTGTTATCAATGATGACGTCTGTGATGGGCAAAGAAAACTCATCCTTAAGGGACACAGCATTGAGATCCCTGAAGTCAATGCAGATGCGAATCTTACCGTTCTTCTTCAGGACTGGAACAATATTGGTTACCCAGTCAGGGTGCTGTTCCTCTCTGATGAAGCTGGATTCGATCAGTTTCTTCACTTCGACCTCGATTGCCTCCATGATCTGCGGACGAAACTGCCTCTGCTGCTGTTTGACTGGTTTAGCGTCTGAGCCAATGTTGAGGCGATGCATGGCGACCCACGGATCGAGGTCGGGCATGTCCTCGTAATTCCATGCAAAGACGTCAATGTATTCTTATATGAGGGCAATGAGATCTTCTTTCTCTCGGGGAGGTAGACTACCACTGATGAATATGGGCTTGGGATTAGTCTCATCGCCCATGTTGACTTGGAGGATTTCGTCTTCGGTCGGTGGTTCACATTACTCGAAGCGACTATTCCAATGAGCGTTGACGTGGCGGTCCCATGTCTCATCATAAAGCGGGACCTATCCGTCCCCTGCCATTTCGGTGGGATCAATCGCAGCCATGTTGACTGTAAGGTTGTCGAACAAGTCTCCTATGCTAACGTCTGAGTCCCACACTGAGGTTGTCGAAGATCGATCCCTGAACGCGCATAGTCAGAGTCCTCGTTGACATAACAGAACAAATCCGATGAGGAAGAGGAATAGCCTAAACCTCTCCAAGTCCTGTTGAAGTAATTTGAGGGTTTGCCTTTAGGTACGTAAGCAGGTCGGATGACCGTCTTGCGTCCTCGGCCGTAATTCAGGCCCTCTGGGCGAGTGAGGTCGTACCCCATACTGCTCATCATGCGCTTTGTGATATGGCTGTACTGCGAAAACTGAGGCGCGGGGTCTTCATCTTCAGACTCGTCCCACAACGTGCGCAAGGGGTGATCTATTCGTCCGAAGATAATATCCTTCTGATAGTTATCCCGGGCCGGTACGATAAGTACAGCTTGTGAAGACTTGATCGGCTGTGCCTTCGCGACATACGACAAGCATATAGGAAAGTGCAAGGAGTGGTCATTATAGAGCTTCGACATTAGGTCATTAGATGCCTCATCCTTGGACGTTGAGCAAGACGACAAGTAAGCAAAGTTGAACTTCTCATTCACGATAATCTCCTCTGCCTTAACAGCGTCGGTTACATTGTAACTTTCGTAGCCGATTACAATTGATTCAAAATCGTTCAGGACCAGGCTGTCACTGTACTCGGGCTCGCTATCCGCTTTGTTGCCGCTCTCAAGCTCCTCGATCGGTGGCTCGTCGGGGTCCTGGTACAGTAGAGAGTCCGAGAAGTAGTTCTCGATGCCCTTGAAGGGTTGCTTGTCGGCCACTACCGTTTTCACTTGCTCGTAATCATCCACATACTTAAAGCATTGGTGTAATGTGGACGAGACTATTCTGTTGCTATGGATCCACGGACGTCCTAAGAGCACGTTGTAGGATGGCTCAGCGTCAATGACGTAGCAGGTCACCTCTGTCTTCATGTCGCCTATTCGACACTTCAGACGGATCTTGCCGAGTGGCCGAGTCCCAGTGGCATTGAAGCCAAAGATAGTCGTGTTAGTCGTGGATAGATGTTTCAGGGGTATCCCTAGGTATTTGATCAACTTTATGGGCACGATGCTTAGCGCAGACCCCGGGTCGACTTGAATTCGATCCACTTTCGAGGAACCGACGTACCCTATAAAGTACAGTGGTCAATCATGAGAGGTGCTTTTGATGAGCATGTCCTCAGGAGTGAATGTGATGCAAGGGACGCGCCTCTCGGTGGTCTGGCAACACATCGTACATTCGCGTCCCGTGTCTTCTTCCCTCACGAAGTGGGTGGAGAAGACTTCCGAGTTGGCCAATGCCTCTTGTAGGGCTTCTCGGGTAGGCCTGGATAGCCGCAGGAGGTCATACATGGTAATTTGCGTGGGGATGCTCTTTAGCTGTGCGAGCACGTTGAATCGGAAAGGCTGATTACTCGAGCTCGGCCTATCTGGATCTAGAGGGATTGCTGTCGCTGGCCTCGTGGGAGGTCCTGCTGGGTTCTCCGCCCTCGTAGGGTATTCTTTTGCGAATTCCTTTCCTGCTCTTATGGCGAGGATGATGGTTTCCTCCTCGGAGTACGTGAAGGCAGATACTGCAGTCTGGTCTCTATCTGGCATGGTGGAGATGGCATTGTAAGGTTTGCCTTTGGTCTTCCTGGAGGGCTATACAGTCAACTGTTCATCGCTGAGGAGGTCCGAATGGACCCACATCACCTGACCCGATGGCAAAGTTTGGGGTACTAAACCTTTCCCTCGTTGGTTGTGAGGGTCGTCATTAGTGATTTTCAGGACTGCCTTGGTGATAGGAATTACCCCTGCCGGAGTCTGAACCTTCGGGAGATCTGTCCCAAAACTCAAAGTGATCATATTCGTGGTCACCTGTTTTTGTACCTTCTCCTTCTTTAGGACTCCTGCATCATAGAGGACCTGGAGCTTATCTTTGAGGATGTAACACTTAGAGGTGTGATGGCCAAGGAATCTGTAATACGCACAGTAACCCAGGTCATTGGTCTTGTTCGACTCCTCAGGCTTTGTGACCTCCAGTAATTTAATTCGATTGCTCTTGAGTATAGTATCGAATTTCGCCACCACTTGGTCTTCTTTGAAGTCGTATTGCCACGAGGGGCGTTACTCGAATTGCCTTGGCTTCGGCCTTTGAGCCGTTTTTGGTGCCGGGGCGGAATCGACGGCCATGATCTCTTTTCCTCTTGTTCGAGGGGGATTCTTTGGCGCGGTCGGTTCTACGGCTCCTTTCTTGGGATGTGGCTCCTCGGCTTCTAGCCTTTTGATCATGTTTTCCACTTGCTCGCCCTGACGAACAAGTTCTTTCCAGGTCCGGGTTTCCACCGCGCCGACCTTAGACAGAATGTGGATTGAGAGATTATTACAGCACATCTTGATCAGTGTGGATTCGGAAACTTGGTCCCGACAGTGGACTGATCGGTTCCTAAATCTTTTCACGAAGTCGTTGACCGATTCAGACTTCCGCTGCTTTTCGGCGAGGAGGGTGGCCATCGACACCTCCGTGTCGTCGTCGAAGAAGCGGGCCAAGAAGAGCCTTTCTGTGTCGGCCCATGACTTAATAGAGCCGGGTTCTAACTTGCGGAACCATTCAAATGCTACCCCTTTAAGGGTGCCTATGAATAACCGGGTGAGAATAGCATCGTTCCCCGTAAGGAATCCGGTCTGCGCCATAAAGTAGTAGATGTGCTGTGAGGGTGAGCCCTTGCCATCGAACTGCACCAAGCTCATCAGCTTGAATTTCGCTGGGTATGGGACTGTATCCCACTCGACAGTATAGGGTCGGACCACCCCATCTTGTTCATGTTCTGTTAAAGCTTCAAAGCGTTGAGCTGGTTTTGGAACTCATCGAACCTCTTGTCGTGGGCGCTACCCCCAGTATGCGATGTCCCTAGCGATGTCTTGGAAGAGTAATCGGATTGTGGTCCGGCATTATCCTCCGTTTCAGTCGTTGGACGATGGGGAGGTACCCACTCCTTACTCCCCACCTACCGCGGTAAGGTGTGTTGGGTTCTTTTCTTCTTCTTTTTCTTGTTCAGAATCTGCTCCAACATTTCCCTTAAGGAGTCGATGGTCGCCTGTTGTTCTTAGAACTTTTGGGCCACCGTCTGTTCATACGTGGTATCAGCCATGTGTACTCTTGCCAGTGCATCCTGACTTGAGTGCTATGTTTGGGATGTCGCTGCTATTGAGTACACCTCATCTTCGCCGCTGGAGGGAAGCTCTAAGGTTGAGTAGTCAAACCCAATGCTCACCCCCATACGACTACGGGTGCGTTGGTATATACCATCTCGTTCTCGTTGAACAAGCGGAGGGTGAGGCCCCAGGAAGGAGTCCAAATCTGGAGAACCAGAAAGTACGACCTTACCCCTGTCCGTCATGTTGATTGTAGCAGACGGGAGCTCTAGATCATCGGTGGCGCGTCCTCTTCGGTGATGATGCCTTCGACGAGAAGGTCTCGGTCGAGAAGGCCGTTGAGAAAGCCTCTCGAACACTGAAGGTTTCATCGTTCCTATACATTGGCAGTCGGCGAGTACTGTTTGGATAAGCCTTTCGTAGTGGCACTGAGGATTCGCCTTATGTATGGTGCGTTTGCGAGTTAGGTAACCCCGGAGGTCTTCTGTGGGCGGTTGGCGACAAGCCCCAACATCAGAAAGATCGCTCGAATGATCGCGCGAGAGAGTTTTGGATGTACTCCCTGGTGCACACTGGGTGAAATAGTTAAGTGTTGGAATTGGGCGAGTTTGCCTTGGTAGGCGAGTCTTCGCGCTTGGGCAAACTCCAGCATGCAGGCGAAACTCAACCCTTTGCTCACACAGGCGAGTTTGCGAGGTATCGCCTACTGCTTTGCCTTTGTAGTCAAGGCTCTCCCGCTTGTTACACTTATCCGTCAAGGGGTCGTGGCGAGGCTCGCCCGCCCTCGAGGGTTCGCCTACTCGGGTAGGCTCGCTCGTTCGGGGTGGTCTGTTCGCATCAGGGAAGTGACTTGAGAAGCGAAGCCTACCCGAGCGGGCGGTTTCGTCCATCTTGGTTGGTGCGCCTGATTTGGAGAGCCTTCCAGTGCCGAGTGAGTTGCCCCTTTGTCTTACACTCTTCGAACCTGGGTAATAGTTCAAGCCGTCGTATGAGACGAAAGCTCGGGCCTCCTATCGGGCGAGGGCCTGTCGTTGCCGCTGGCGGGCTCTTCTGGAGAGAGGAACGTCCGTGCAGATTGCGGCGGCATGGTCTGCACCAAAATGAACTATCGTTTCCTCCTTAGCGGATGTCTGCGACGATCGTTTAGCGACCCATCTGGCAAGCTTTCGCCCTGTGCTCTCGACCTCTGGCTTAGCCTTGATCGATTTGGAGGGAGTGGGCTCCTCCAAGGTGACTCGAGTAGAGTCTCCAGGCGCGGAGGCTTTGACCGTTTGAGGTCGGTCCCTACGCACGACTCTGTGGCGTTTGCGGGATGCATCGCGACCAGAGGAGGAAGAAGACAAGTACTCTTCGTACCTAGCTTGGTCGAACTCGATTTCTAGGGACTCCACAGTCGTCCCAACAGCAACCTCATCGAACTGAGCTACCACCATTTCGGTTGAAGAAATAGATTCTCCCACTATGATCGCCATCTTCTGTAGGTGTGAATTTTGATCTCCTGAAATAGGGATTTCGTTTGTATTTATAAGAATAGCTTATTACAAACTAATAAATCAAAATTACAACAGAAGCGGAGGGAATGCCCTCCTTGTTTAACATGGGGACTTTCGGTAGCTACAGGACTCTTCGCTCGGTTCTCACACTGAGTCTGCTTCCCTTGGACGATTCGACCGAGGTTGTTGGTGAGCTTCAGTACGTAGTAGAAGCTCGAGTCGGTAGAGTTCGAGTCTCCGAGTTCGACGGCGATCAGGTTCCAAAACTGGGAGAAGTTACAGTGCAAAGATTATACAAAGAGCTTGTCGTCAACTCAGTTGAGAGTCGAGAGCTAGTGGTTCAGTTAACTGATTGAATTAATCAATTAACTATGAACGAACCCCTTTTCTGAAGCCAGGAGAGGTTCTTAAATAGAGGAGAGACGGCGTGGCCACTCCTTGAATCATGGGATATGACCATGTACTGTTGGGAGATACCATGCCTATTATTCGTACCGTGAACGGCTGCTTGATGGGCTCAGAGTACTGTACTCCTTCCCTTCACGTCGTGAGGAGTGGGATGGCCCCTCCTTGTACGTGGGATAGCGGCTGCCCAGTACCCGAGTGGGTTTAGCCAGCTTGCCGTTTACAGGCAGATTCAGCTCTTGACTTGTGCAGGCAAGGCGAGCTTCCTGCAGGCGGACTTGGTGATTGACCAGTCACTTGTACTGTGAGCGGCTACTTGATGGGCTCGGAGTGCTGTGCTCCTTCCCTTCACGTCATGCGGGAAGTGGGAAGGCCCATCCCTGTACGCAGCGTAGCGGCTACCAAGTACTAAAGTGAGTCTATCCAGCTTGCCGTTTGCAGGCGAATTCAGCTCTTGACTCGTGCAGGCGAGGTGAGCTTCAATCGTGAGCATACAGGCGGATTTGGCGACTTGATGGGCTAGGAGTACTGTGCTCCCTCCCTTCACGTTGCGGGAAGTGGGAAGGCCCATCCCTATACGCAGTATAGCGGCCGTCGAGTACACTGGTGATCCTAAAGTTGGTAGGCGCATTCAACTTTCGACTCAAGCGGGCGAGTTAAATAAACAGGCGAATTTCAGTCATTTGGATGATTTTGACTCGTGCGGGTGAGCCGTTCATATAGGCGAGTCCAGGATCACCAAATGTAAGCGAATTTTGGTGATCGCGTGGTCTAGGCTCATGTTGGCGAAGCCAAGCTCGCCTTACCCTTGAATCATGCGGGCGATCGTGAATCGTAGGCGGATTTTACGTGAGTCTGCGGAGGTAAATTTTACCGTCTACAAAGGTTCCTTATTATCCATTTCTTGTTTATCTATTTTATGCAAACCTATCTGTTTCATCTTCAGCTGATGGTCTCCAAACCATCAGTACATCTGTTAAGAATATTCAAGTATCTTTTTCTGCTGACGAGCTTGCGGGAATCCTTAGGATCCCGTCAAGTGACGTTGACCTTATGTCTATGATCATACTGATCATGATGTGAACGATATCACCGGTAGCTTTGATCACTTTGCTCCTGACAAAGTCAATGCTGTATATGCCATTTTTGCTAAGATAAAAGTGAATTGGGCAAACGTTTTTCTTAAAAACATGGCATGTATGCATTACAAGTTTCTACCCTTTGGTTGCTTCATCACTCTTATTCTACAACACTTCGGTGTTGCTCTATCTCATGAACCCAAAGTTGATCCTAGTAAGGAATATTTTGATAGAGTCTCTCTCTCCTGAATGCAAATTTTAGACTCCTTATCTGATCCTACAAAACCATCAACTTCCCGTTCTCGGTCTAGAGCTTCCTCTATCTCAGCTTCTGGAGTTTTTGACAGACTGGATCGTCTTGAGACTCAGGTCTCAAGTATTCAGAAGGATGTTAGGACTCTTCTCAGCTATCAGCATCAGTCTCTTGGGATTCTGGATCCCTCTTCCAGCTTTGACGCTGGTTCTGAAGAGGGCTCTGAAGAAGGATCTGCTTTTGGTTTGGGATCTGGCTCTGCATCTGAATCTGATGACGGTGGTGATTGATATTTGATGCTATGGATTTATGTTTTGTGGAACCTAAATTGGATATTTGTCTTTTATTTTGAAGTTGTAATAACTTTATGGTTTGTGATTGAAAACTTTGTGGCTTATGAAACTATTTCTATTTATTGTAGTTATGATAGCTTATGACTATCTTTTTATGGCTTTTAGATCCCCTGAACAATGTATTGTGAAAACAGGCTGTTAAGGATGCTATTTGTGTTAAAAATTTGGTTTTAGTAGCTTGTTATAATGATTATGGATGTTTATGGATGTTTATGAATGTTTATGGATGTTTATGATGTTTATGGATGGTTATGGATATATAGCTCCCATATATGTTATTCTTGTTATTTGTTATGTCATTTATGCAAATTGATAGGGGGAGTATTTATTATTCAATCTATGCATGAATATAGGGGGAGCGTTGCTCCTATTTTATTTTATTTTATTTTTTCCTTTTTGATGTTGTCAAAGGGGGAGAAAAAACTACATATTATTGGTTTAATTTATTGGTTTATTCGTATGTGGTTTATTCACATGTAATTATTCATATGTAACTACATGATCTATTTGGTTTATTCATATGAATTTCATATCATTAAATAAATTATTTGCTATCATAAAAAATGGGGAGATTGTTGGCCCTATGGTTTTGATGATGATTTGTCAAACAATTTATAGCTAATATATTTTCTAGTTCTTATGGTTTGTTTTTCTCTTTACACAATTTCAACACACGGCAATCAAGAGTTAAAGATTCAAGTTGCATTCACCTATGTATAAGATTAGTTTGCTTACATATATCGTATGCTTATATTTAAGCTCAATATGTAAACACAACACAAGTTTGACTTTTTATATCATACAAATGATTTTTATTAAACTTTGTTATAATAGCTTTTATTTCATGTTTACATCTCTTTCATACTTTATTATATATATATATAATTAGTTTGCTTACATATATCGTATGCTTATATTTAAGCTCAATATGTAAACACAACACAAGTTTGACTTTTTATATCATACAAATGATTTTTATTAAACTTTGTTATAATAGCTTTTATTTCATGTTTACATCTCTTTCATACTTTATTATATATAATGTATGCCAGTTCGGTTATGACCAGCTTTATGTTGGGAACCCGCGCCAGCAGCTTCGGGCTCATGGAGGTCTGGTGGACGGTCTTCGTGCATGGTTGTGGACCGTGACTGGTTGCACTGGTGCTAGGTTCAGTCTCCCAGGTACTGAGCGGCAGTTGAACCTCACTTTCTTGAGCTGCAAGTGGTTGCTAGCAGCTAATAAGACTGTCCGTGTGAAGCCTATCGAAGAGTTGGTGACCGAAGAAGCCTCTCAACTTGATTCTCGTGTTATCCAGGACGGTGCTCGATCACAGAGGGCTCAGGGCAAGACCCGCCGACTTGATGCAGAAGGTCACAGGGCCTTTAGTTCTGCTGGAGAGGCCTCAGGCGGAGACCCTGAAGACTACGAGGCAGATTTGGAGCAAGGTTAGTCACCTATCTTTCTTTTTCCCTGCATTTCCAAATTGCTATTTCTGACCACTATTCGATGTTTCAGGGACAGCGATCAACAGTGACGACGAATTCCGTCCTTTTACCCGGGCCAGACCTTCGATTGCTGTCCGTGCTGATAGGCGGAAAAGATTAGCCCACAAGCCGCATGCAAATTCACGAGCATCTGAGATGGACTTGGCTGATGAGGATCCTGTTAGTGACGGAGGTAACGTCTATTCTATAGATCATTTTCTTGATCGTTTAGAACTTCTGGCTCATGCTTTCCCATCCTATGCAGGATATCGTGAGGAAGGCGAGATGAGTCCTGATGATTGTGCATCTCCTGGTGAGCCTGACTCACCGCCCCAGGTAGAAAAGCCTGCAGAGACCGCCCATGTTGGGGAGTCTGTCAATGAAGGACCCAGTTCGGTGATTCCAGGTACATCTTCAAGAGGTAACTTGTCTCTATTGGCCATAGTTTCCTTCCTCTTCCCTTATATCTTTTTATGTCAGATTTTTCGATTGATGACTTCGATGGGGAGGGCCTGCCTATGGACACTTCTATGTTCAGCTTCATGTATGACTCTCCTCAGATCGATGGCCAGCCGCCTCAGGATATGTTTCCTGAGTCTGTACTCCCTCAGACTCCCGGGAACGGTTATTTTGAAGGTGCGTGCCTCTTCTCAAGCTAACTATAGGACTAGCCAATTCCTTGACTAATGCAACTATAAAATGATGTTTCTGTTTTGTGTCTAACAGGAGCTTTCGCTGAGGCTGACCCTGTTGAGCCGGCTGTGCGACCAACTCCACCAGTCGATGCTGCTACAGTCGTTACATCTCCATCACCCCCAGTGACTCGAGGGGAAGGAGGTATAATTTAATTAACTGAGCAATGCCATTCCTTTCCTCGTTGAAGCTTTTGACGAATTCCTCTTCTTTGTGTAGGGCTTCCTTCTCAGCTTCATGTCCTCGTTAAAGAGCTGTTATCGGGCAATGACCCTGAGAAGATCTTCATCAGCGTAGAAGTCCGCTCTTATTTCTCCTCCCTGAATGCTATAATTGGCAAGCTCCTCCACGACGGACTTTCTCTTCGCCAGTTTAAACCCTACCTTGATTCCAAGGTAAATTTAATAAGGGACATGGGATACCCGGACCTAGCGACGGCTATGGTTGATGACCTTGATCGCTTAGAGCATGAGTTTCAGATGCTTCATGAGCTCCGGGATGCAGGTGCCTCTTCATTCATTGCTGCCGAGTTGGATGCTCGTTTACAGACATGGCGTAGTACTCGGATGGTTGCTGAGCTCGAGGTCCAGGTGCAGCGGGGCCGAATAGATCGAGTTGAGGCTGACCTTGCCACTAGATCATCTTCACTTGATGAGCTTGATTCTCAGATAGATCAGCTCCGGCGAGAACTCCGTGAGAAGGAGGACGCGAAGATGCACGTTCAGCAAGCACATGCTGCTTTATCTGATGAGCTGAAGTCATTGAAGCAGACACTGGCTGAGACAGAGGAGGTTGCTGTGAGGACTTTAGCCGCGAACGAAGAGTCTGTCAGAGCTGAGTTACAGGAGGAGCTTAGGCGAGCTTATGATGAGAAGCTGTCTGAGTTTAGTCAGCAGGTTTTTAGCCATGGGCTTGATGTATGATCTTATTTGCTGTAAACTTTGACATTTGATCCTTTTAGTGGAACTGGTTTTTATCTTTGTCTTTATTATGATTCCTCATTCCGCTTGAAATGATTGACCATAATACTCATAGGATTTTTGGCAAACCCCCAGCCTTCAACGGGTTTGATTAGCCTTTACCGATTACCGTTTGAGTCGGGCTAGCATGCGGATTGTCTAAATCCGTTCCGCATGTAACGTTGTGCTAAAGGAATGGACTCCCTTAGACTTCGTGCTATGATGTTGAATACATAGACTTCGCCATTGTTACGGGAATAGGCTACCCGGCAACGTGTATTAGACGTTGACTTATCCCTACTTAGGCTTCGGGATTGAGTCGGGCTAGCATGCGGATTGTCTAAATCCGTTCCGCATGTAACGTTGTGCTAAGGGAATGAACTCCCTTAGACTTCGTGCTACGACATTGAATACGTAGACTTCGCCGCTGTTATGGGAATAGGCTACCCAGCAACGTGGATTAGACGCTGACTTATCCCTACTTAGGCTTCGGGATAAAAGGCCCCAGAATCGAACTCTGGTGTCTTTTTCTTCGGAGAAAGACTAAACCGGCGACACGTGTTAGGTGTCGACATATCCTTTCTTAGGATTCAGGATGACATTCCCCATGCGTGTAAAGCATGGATTTTGGTGTTATTAATAACGACCTGCCACAATGTTGAATATGTGGACGGGTGTTCTTTTTAACGGTTAAGAACTAACCGGCAGCGCAGGTTAGGCGCAGACTTATCCTTGCTTAGGTTTCAGGATAAAATACCCCAGAATCGGAATCTGGTGTCTTTTTGTTCGGAGAAAGACTAAACCGGCGACACGTGTTAGGTGTCGACATATCCTTTCTTAGGATTCAGGATGACATTCCCCATGCGTGTAAGGCATGGATTTTGGTGTTATTAATGACGACCTGCCACAATGTTGAATATGTGGACGGGTGTTCTTTTTAACGGTTAAGAACTAACCGGCAGCGCGGGTTAAGCGCAGACTTATCCTTGCTTAGGTTTCAGGATAAAATACCCCAGAATCAGACTCTGGTGTCTTTTTGTGCGGAAAAAGACTAAACCGGCAGCGCGTGTTAGGCGCAGACTTATCCCTGCTTAGGATTCGGGATAAACTTCCTAGGATGAATCCTAAATTGACAAATTTTGGAAAGAGCGGTGCGGGAAAGGAAGAATTTTATATTCTATTTCCCGGTCTTCTTTTAGGGTGAAGGCGAACCCAACAGACAAGGAAGGAAGAATTTTATATTCTATTCCCTGATTCTGGAAAGGAAGAATTTTATATTCTATTTCCAGCGAAGAAGAAACTAGAAGTGGGGTGTCCACTCCGAGAATCTGGAAAATTTAGATAAACTTGCCTTTTATAGGATGAGTTATCTAAACTGAAAATGGGTTCTTCGTTTATCGAAGTGGAATTTTCAACTCCGGTTATAACCATGAACAAGGTTTAACCAAAGAGAAAAAGGGAAGGAGTTCTTTCGTTTATCGAAAAGGGACTCCGAACTGAAAGTGGACCTCTTGCTCATGGAGAGAATCAAGAGGACCAGAAAAACATTTTTAGTGGACTCACTGTCAATTGAAATTGATCAGTGAGGGATTTTGGTGGTGAACAATGATTTTGGGTTATCCTCTAGAATATTAAGTGTAATATTCTTCGAGGAACTTCCCAGTAAACGAGTTATCCTGAATGTACTAGGGATAGTACTTTTTCAGGAACTTCCCATTTATTGGCATTAATTGCCTGGCGCCCTCTGGAGTAATTAGGCGATATGCGCCGTTTGAGTAGACTATGTCTATCACAAACGGGCCTTCCCATTTGGGTTCGAATTTACCTTTCTTCTTGGAGGTGAGAATTATTGGTCGGCGAGCAGCGAGGACCAGATCTCCTTCCTTGAAGCTTCTCTGTCGGACTCTTTTGTTAAAAGCCCTTGACATCCTGGCTTGGTAAAACTCGATGTGTTGTTGAGCCTCCAAACGCTTTTCATCCAGCCTCTCGAGCTCTTCGAGACGCTTCTGATGTTGTTCCTCCGTTGTCATCTCCGTCGCGAGGGCGATCCGAAGGGACAGAATCTGAATTTCTAGCGGTAGCACAGCTTCACATCCGTATACCAGCGAATACGGGGTAGCCCCCGTAGGCGTGCGTATGGTGGTGCGATAAGCCCAGAGCGCTTCACCGAGTTTATCGTCCCAGTCTCGTTTATTGGTCTTCACGAGTTTTGACAAGATCTTGATGATCGTCTTGTTAAACGCCTCCGCTAATCCATTCGCGGCGGGGTAATAAGCTGTCGACGAAACATCTTCGATTTTGAACTTGTCGCAGAATCTGACGAAGGCATTGCTTATGAACTGTGGACCGTTGTCATGAATGATCCTTCTTGGCACGCCGTGTCGGTAAATGACATGATGCTTGATGAAATTGATGACGTTGTTCGTCTTCACTTCTCTAAGCGGAATCGCTTCAGCCCACTTTGAGAAATAATCTGTGATCGCGAGGATGAACCGATCACCTTTGACTGAAGGGGGAAAAATAGGACCGACTATGTCCATGCCCCAAGTCTCGAACGGCCAAGACGTGGTTGACGTGTGCAACTGCTCTGGCGGTTGATGCATATAATTCGCATGTATCTGGCAAGCGTGGCATTCTCGTGCGTATTCGATTGCGTCACGAACCATCGTTGGCCAGAAATATCCCATCCTTCTGATGCGATCATACAGTTTAGGACCGGGCTGATGCGCACCACATTCTCCTTCGTGTGCTTCCTTAAGAACTTCTTTTGCTTCACTGTTCGAAAGGCATCGGAGTAAAAGACCGTCGTACCCTCTACGGTATAACGTATGGGTCTCGGTATTATAGAAGAATCTTGGAGCTCTTCGGCGGATTGATTCCTTTTCTTTTACATCCTCTGGCAAGATACCATATTGGACGTAGTCGATGATAGGAAAACGCCAATCTCGGGACTCAGACCCAATTTGAGTTGAATTCACCTCTTTGGCGTTCACGTTTCTATCCTCTTCTTCTTCAATCTCCGTACTGTATATGGGTACGCAGAGTTGATGCGTCCGTACTGTGACTAACAGCTCAGCTTCGGGAGGCTGTGCCAGTGATACTGCTAGTGCCGCCAGTGCGTCTGCATAAGCGTTCTGGAGACGAGGGATGTATTCAATAAAGAATTCTTCGAAAGATTCCGCCATTTTGATGGCTTCCTGGTGGTACGGGATCAGGTCTTGATTCCTGACTTCATACTCACCGCGAACTTGGTTGACAATCAATTGCGAATCTCCAAAAGCTTCGAGATATTCGACCCCCAGCTCTTTGGCGAAACTGAGTCCAATGAGAAGCGCGTTGTATTCGGCAACATTATTGGAGCACGGACTAGTCAACGAATAAGCCCGAGGCATCACGTGCTTTCCAGGGGAGATTAAGACGACTCCAACTCCAGAGGAAACTGTAGGACATCCCGGGGTTATTACTCTATTAACTGCCCTTGAGGCACCATCGAAGTATAATTGCCATACTTGTTGGTGTGATGTGGTGTTAACCTCGTGGGTTTCATCCGGCAAGTCATCATATACTTCTGCCGTATCTGTGGTCGGGTTTGCCGCCAAAAGGTCACAAATCGCCTGTCCTTTTATCGACTTCTGCTGCTTGAAGTGCAAATCGTATTGGGACAAGAGAAGGGCCCACTTTGCTAGCCGCCAATTCATAGAGGCCGGTTGCGTCATAAACACCCGTACTGGATTAACGTTGGAGATAACGTAGATCGTCTGTCCCACTAGGTAATGCCGCATCTTTTGCATCGCAAATACCAATGCAAGGCATTCTTTCTCAATCATCGGATATCGAGACTCAGCGCCTACCAAGGTCCGACTGAGGTAATAAACTGCCTGTTCGTGACCGTTATCATCGTCTTGCGCTAGTAAGGCACTTATCGAGTGGTTCATCGCCTTGAGATAAATCAGGAACGGTTTACCAGATTTCGGTGCAACGAGAACAGGAGGGTTCGCCAGATATGTTTTGATATCTTCGAACGCTTTTTGGCAGGCATCATCCCAGATGAATGATACTCCTTTCTTGTTCAGCTTAGAGAACGGTTGGCACTTCCCAGAAAGATTTGAGATGAAACGCCGGATATAAGCTAAACGCCCTTGCAATCCTCTGAGTTCTCTCAGATTCCTCGGGGGCTGCAATTCATGTATCGCCTTCACCTTATCAGGATCGATATGTATACCCTTAGTGGTGACGACGAACCCAAGAAATTTTCCGCTGGACATTCCAAGAAATGATTTAGTGGGGTTCATCTTCAACTGATGACTCCTCATGAGATCGAACATTGTCTTCAAATCCTTGATGTGATCTTCCTTGTTGCGGCTTTTCACAACCAAATCATCAACGTAACATTCGACTGTTTTCCTGAGATGTTCTTGGAAAATCTTAGTCATCGCTCGCTGGTATGTGGCACCGGCATTCTTCAGGCCGAAAGGCATCACCGTATAGCAGAAAACGCCGAGGGGTGTTCTAAACGCCGTATGCTTCTCATCCTCTGGATGCATCTTGATCTGGTTATATCCCGAAAATCCATCCATGAAGGACATCCTCTCAAATCCACATGTATTGTCGATAATGACATCCGTGATCGGGAGAGGGAAATCGTCTTTCGGACATGCTTCATTCAGGTTCCTGAAGTCGATGCAAATCCTGATTTTGCCATTCTTCTTCATGACGGGAACGATGTTGGCTAACCAGTCTGGATGTTGTTCCTCTCGGATAAATCCTGATTCGATCAACTTCTTAACCTCTGCCTCAATGGCTTCCATAATCTGCGGACGAAACCGTCTTTGCTGTTGCTTGACAGGTTTGGCATCCGGCTTGATATCGAGGCGGTGCATTGCGACATTGGGGTCGAGCCCTGGCATGTCTTCATAATTCCATGCGAAGACGTCGATATATTCCCTGATGAGAGCAATCAATTCCTCCTTCTCATCTGGGGGAAGACTGTCGCTGATGAATATAGGCTTTGGGTTAGCTTCATCACCCATGTTAATCTGGACTATTTTATCTTCAGTGGGTGGTTCTCTTTGCTCGAACCTATCGCCATACTGCATATTCAGATGGTGAACCCACGGGTCTTCCCATGTTGGCATTTGATCGTCGTCTTCCATGGTGGATGGATCAGCTGTAGTCATGTTCGCCATTAGGGTTTTGAAAACTTCTCCCAGACTTGTATCGGAGTCCCACTCTGAAGCATCGGGAGAGTATCCCTTCTTGGCTTTGTTAGCAATTTGATCGATAATTTGCCAACCACATTCGTCATCTGATGAAACATAACCTAAGCCTCGCCCATATTTATAATAATCCTCAGGTTTACCTTTTGGTACATATACTGCTTTGGCTGGATTACGAGGACCTCGATCGAAGTATAAACCTTCTCCGAGTGTGAAATCGTAGCCCTGCTTTTCCATGAGCTTGCGCGCTTCTGGACTATACTTGGATAGATGTCGACCAGGTTTGTCATCATCTTCGTCTTCACTTAGGAAATGATCTGGTAACGGAGAGCTTTTTCCTTTACCGTAAATCACTTCTTTAGCACCTCTTACTTTGTTCGGGATGACCATGGTTGTTCCGAAAGAATGCTGGAGGTGTTCCTTCGTTACATAGGATGATCGGATCGGCATATACAACTCAGGATTGTCGTACAGCTCTTTTATCACATCATCAAGAGACAAGGAGTACTCTAAATCATCTTTTATTGCAATATCGGCAAGTTGCCAGTTACAACCTCCATCTGACGATTGTTCATCGTCAAGATTGATTACAAAGGGTACAATGTCATTTAAAACAAAACCGCCATTGTAATCGAATCCGGCTTCAGAATCAGCTTCTTCTCCGCTGTCTGTGCCCTGGGCCGATGGTTCAGTATCGGATTCGTTACCATAAAGGAGAGAATCGGTGAAATAATTCTCATACCCCTTGAATGGTTGCTTATCCGCGACCACCGTCCTAACCTCATTGTCAGTGTCGACATACTTCAAACACTGATGGAGAGTAGAGGGAATTATCACGTTACTATGGATCCAAGGCCGACCCAATAGTAAGTTGTACGAAGTCTCCGCATCGATCACATAACACGTGACTTCTGTCTTCAGATCTCCCATCTGGCACTTCACCCGGATCTTACCCAAGGGTCTTGACCCACTAGTGTTGAATCCATAAATAACAGTGCCTGTGGACGCCAACTTGCTTACTGGGATGCCGAGGAAATGCATCAATCGAAGCGGCATAATACTCACAGCAGAACCCGGATCCACTTGGATTCGGTTGACTTGGCTGGAGCCAATGTATCCGACGAAATATAACGGCCGATCGTGGTTCGAATTCTTCGTCTGCATATCTTCTTTGGTGAAAGTAATGCAGGGAAGGTTCTTAGTCGCTATGTTGCACTGTTGACTCAGCGGTTCTGGCTGTTCAGGTATCGGCTTGACTTGAGTCAGAAATACCTCTGCATTGGCCAAAGCTTCTTGTAGGGCCTCCCTGGTTTCTTTGGATAATCGCAGCAACTCATACAGCGTTATCCGTGCAGGAATGTTGGCTAATTGCGCCATAATATCGAAGCTATGCGGAGTCTTCGAGCTTTCCGGTTTGTCTCTTCCAATTGGACGACTGAAACGAGACTGCTTCGGATTCTGTACCTCTTGGGGATTCTTCTCTTTTGGTCTATCCACCGGTTGTCGTAAAGCTTCTTTACCCGGTGTGGGACTCGTAATCACTCCCATCTCCGTGAGAGTCTTGGCTGGTCCCCGCTTGTTCACCCCCTGCTCACTAGGTGGCGGATAGTTGTAGTGGTATTCATTTCCGCTCCGTGTCGCAAAAGCTTCTTGTTCTTCTTCAGAGAGCAGGAAAGTGGAGATTCTTTCGTCATCTTCCCCTGGGATAGCAGAGACTCCATAACAAGACTTCCCTTTTCCTTTAGACTTCCTCCCGGATGACGAACCGGCCCATTGTTCATCTCCAATCAGATCTGGATGAACCCAAAGGATTTCGCCATTTGGGGTTGTGTGCGGCACAAGTCCTTTTTGGCGCTGTCCGTGCGGATCGTCATTCACCGTCTTCATCCCGACTTTGGTGACGCGTTTTGGCTCGAACCAAGTTGTAGGCACTGACCCAAAACTAATTGACACTGCGTTGGCCCCCACATTCTTGGCTGGTTTCGGGGTTATGACTCCTACGTCGATTAATGCCTGGATCTTGTCCTTAAGGTGGTAGCATGATCTCGTAGGGTGGTGGACCGCTCTGTGGTACGCGCAGTACTTTGGATCCGTCACTTTGCTGGCCCCTTCTTGATCCACGATCGCCGGCAACTGGATCTTGTTGTTCTCCAACAGGTATTTGAAGATGCCGGGAACTTCATCATCCTTGAAGGAGTACACTTTAGGAAACCTCGGCTCCGCAGATTTCTGCTTCTGAGGCCGTTGTTGCCATTGTCCTCGAGATTGTTGGGGTGCTTGTTGCTGTGGCTGCTGTTGCTGTGGTTGCAATTGAAAGGTTTGATTAGCATCAACTGCATTAGCTTGTGCCTTACCTTTCCCCCGTGGGACGAAGTTTTGCTTTGGAACACTCGTCGCCGGTTGGCCTCTTTCCGCCTTCTTCCTCTTGAGGAATCGCTCAGCTTGCTCTCCCCGGACTTTCAAGTCCTTCCATGTATTGGATGGTGCTGTCCCCATTGCTTCTAGCACGTCCAACGCGAGGTTGTTGTGGCAGGTCTGGAGGATGAATTCCTCGGTGATCGGGTCCCGGCAATTCATCGCCTTGTTCCGGAATCTTTTGACGAAGGTATCGACTAACTCTCCGTCCTTCTGCTTCTCATCGAGCAACGATCCGATAGATATCTCGGTGTCGTCGTCGAAGAAGTTGGCCAGGAACTTGGTCTCCATGTCATCCCAGCTGTTTACGCTGCCTGGCTTGAGGCGGCGATACCAATCGAAGGCGGCTCCGCGAAGAGTGCCGACGAATGACCGCACCATCAGAGGCTCATTACCAGAGATCACCCCCAAATGCGATTTGAAGTAAATCAAATGCTGGGTAGGTGAACCCATCCCATTAAACGGCGTGAAGTTAATTAGATTAAACTTCGCCGGATATGGGATCGATTCCCATTCTCTTGGGTATGGGCAAGGAATGCCTGTTTTCTTCGTCTCTTGAGCGGAAATTAGTGTGTTGATTTTGCTCTCGAGGTTCTTGATCTTCAGGTTTTCGCCGGTTTCTTCGCCAGCATTCTCATTACCACCCCCTGCGTTGACGGGAGGATCATTGGTGTTACGAGCATTTGTATCCTCATCTTCCACATTAATCGGGTTACGATGATTCTGCTCGCCTTGTTGGTTCGCCAATGCTTGGATCTGTTGGTCATGCATTTCTCTCATCTGCTGCATGGCCATCTCCATCTCAAATTTGAAACTTTCTTTCTGCTTAGCCAAAGCGTCTTCAAGCATCTTGGCCATCTGCTCCGCACTTATCATCAGGGCCTCGCGGGGTTGTCCCTCGCTGGATACTGTATTATCTGATGCCACCGCGGAGCCGGCATCAGATTCTTCATCTTCTGAAGGGCGTCTTGTCCGAATCCTACCATAAGTTGCTCGCTCTATGGTTCCGGACTGCAGACGGGTTCTAGGTCGGGAAGCTTTCAGAATCGACTCGAAATCTTCTCGTGCCGATGTCCCTTTGCTCGTCATGTTGGTGGTGACCCTCGGAAATTCTCCGTCTTCAATCACCCTTCTTCTTCGTTGGAAGCGCCTAGGCCTTGGTTTTGGCGTTTCCGCA
Organism: Asparagus officinalis; assembly: GCF_001876935.1. Classification (NCBI taxonomy): domain Eukaryota; kingdom Viridiplantae; phylum Streptophyta; class Magnoliopsida; order Asparagales; family Asparagaceae; genus Asparagus; species Asparagus officinalis. The sequence continues at coordinate 3,163 of NW_017972925.1, read as the reverse complement.
TTAAGTCTTTCAAAAACTGAAACTCTTTCGGGGACCGCCTTAATGCAATTGCATTCCGACAATACCGCCCGAATGAGTTTGGAACAGGGACATTGAATTTCCCGTTCTCGGGGACTCCTCTTCCTGGTTCTATTCGTACCCCCAGCACGATAGTACAACTCGTCATTTTGACAGTCAGAGTAACCTATCGTGTGCGGGCACGCCTTCTCAGGTACAACACAATCATTATCAGATGATAATGTTTCCATCTGAGGTTGACTTGCCTTCTTTGGGCTTTCAAAGGTTACCCGCCTCAAAACATGCCTTTTTGGGCGTGAATTTTCGGCGTGATCTTGGACTTCAATGCGCAAATTGGTGCGCGCAGCTGCCTTGAGGTCTTTGTCATGCTGGAGGTGATGGCGACCCCCAGTATGTTGAGTCGTTCTGGGCTTCTTCATCGGGCCCAAACGCTCGTGAATTGGAGCTTTGCCTCTCACGTCAGGAATTGGACCGAGGCGCTCCAAAATTGGTTTCTTCTTGCGGGATGACTCTGCATGATCTCCCGGAGAAGTTATTGGGATTGACGGCGACTTTGGTTGACTCGCCGGAGTTTGACCTTCCTTAGAAGGCTGCACTGGTTGCTTTTTGGCCTGAGTCGCCACTTCAGACTTAGGCTTCCAGACTTGTCGTGTTGGTGGTGGCTTCTTCTCCACCTCCTTTTGCAGCTTTCTACGGGCTTCCTGAGCTTGAGCCCGTGCCTGCGCTGACATCGCGCGGCGCTTGCGAATACGCTCCTCGAGCGTCGAACGGTTCCGTTTGACGCGGACCCATTCTTTCTTTGGCGGCTTGGAAGAGTCGCCATTCATTGGTGGTTGAGGCTGTTTGCCTCTTCTGTTCTTCAACTCCGCGTGGTAGCGGAATCCGTCCGTAGACTCCATCGCCTTAGCGAATTGCCGCGCGAGGCGTTGACGACGCCTCTGGCGGGCTCTCTTTGAGAGAGTCACAACGCCCTGAACAGTAGAGGCGTTGGCGGGAGTTGGGTTGACCTGATTGGAGGTCGGTGGAACTTCATTTGACGCAACTTCGGCGTCAGTTGGGTTGAGAGCTTCGTGGGCTTCCCGAGCAGCTTCAAACCAACGAGCTTTTCTCCCGGAGGAGAACTTCTTGGACTTGCGGGGGGAGATAGAGCCGGACGAGGACACGTACTCCTCGAACTTGGCTTGGTCGAACTCGTACTCGACCTCCTCCACGACCGGGATTGCAATCCGCGGCTGCGACGCATCGATCTCGTCGGCGAGATCGTTAGCTCCCACTGTGGTCGCCAGATTGTTCGCGTGGAAAACCGTAGCTTTCTTCATTAATGAGATAATTATCATCTTTAGTTACAACTTTTCGAGTTACAAAAGATCCGGTCTTTTATAGATCCGGTTATAATTAAATCAAAGAAAATAAAGAAAAATTACAACTCTCCTCAGTGAACAAATCACGAGCTCCTGTTTTGCGGTCGCTCGCTTTGGTGGGTTCTTTGCCTGCGCCGGGGTTAATCCGTGGACCACCGCGCGATCTAGATCCGGTCGGATCTACACGAGTATGCGGGTATTATTCCACGAAGGGAATAATAGCCGGGAGGGATTAATCCACCAAGGGAATAATCGCTCGGATCTCGAGATCTAAGACCAAGCTTAGATCTGGAGTGTAGCCTCGTGTAGATCTCAGATCTGTTCTTTCTTCCTCTCGAGATCCTGCCTTTTCTGACGTGGATGGTCGCCGAGGATCAGATCTGAATGGTGCAAGTCTTCTGGTCTTCAAGCTCCGAGTTCACTCTTCAATCCGGCAGAGTTTCGGCTCTTGAAAGTTCGACCTCCGAAAATGAACATCTCTAGGCCTATTTATAGGCTCTCAGGACAGTGGCTGCAAAAAGGGAATTGTCGGCCACCTCGGGCCACTGTCGGCCACCTCGGGGTGGCCGGCACTGTGCCTAGCCACCTTGAGGTGGCTCGGCTCATGGCCGAGCCACCCCGAGGTGGCTCGGCCACCGAGCCACCCCGAGGTGGCTCGGCCACCGAGCCACCGAGCCACCTCAAGGTGGCTCGGCTGAGGCCGAGCCACCCCGAGGTGGCTCGGCTTTGGCCGAGCCCCCGCGGGCGGTGTTTTCCGACTTTTTCGAGTCGTTTTCCGTTGTCTCGTTTGTCCGTGTTTCGGTTGATCTGAGACTCTGATTTGATGATCTGATTTGGCAGTAAGTTGGATTCCTGATTTGGCAGTAAATTGGATTCCTGATTTGGCAGTAAATCCGCTTCTGAGTTCGAATCCGAAATTGATCTTGATTCGATCGTGATTCGTCCGAGTCCGCTCTCGGTTGGATGACTCGTTGATTCCTCAACTCATTAGCTTAATTCTGCACTCGGGTGGATTCATTCCGTCGCTTCTGTGCGATTCGTCGATCTCGTCGCCTCGTTGGTTCGTCGGTTTGTGCCGAGCTACGTTAGGGGACCTATAAGCAATTTTATATGCCTACAATCTTTAGTTCGGTAATCAAACCTTCCGACAGTTAGGGTTATCCGAATCTTTTCGATTCTCAGAGTGGAGATCCCACTCTTAGTTTTACCTGCCCGGATTCTTGAAGTGGAAATCCCACTTTAAGTTTCTTATGCACTGAAGATAGAATATAAAATTCTTCCTCTTTGGTTTCATGAGATAGAATATAAAATTCTTCCTCTCCCATTTTGGGTTCGTCTTTGCCCCAAGTGAAGACACAATATTTCAACATTATAACTTTAAAATCCGCACCTAACACGTGCGGGGAACTTTATCTCGACTCCTAAACACAAATAAGCCTACGCTTAACACGCGTTGCCGGTTTAGTCTTTCACCGATTGAAAAAGACACCAGAATCCAGTTTGGGGCATTTTATCCCGATGCCTAAGTAGGGATAAGTCAGCGCTTAACCCGTGCTGCTGGGTGGTTCGTTCCCGTGAAAATGACCAAGTCTACGTATTCAACATCGTAGCAATAAAAATCCATGCCTTTTATGCATGGGGAATTTTATCCTGAATCCTGAGTAGGGATAAGTCAATGCCTAACACGCATTGCCAGTTAGTTCTTAACCGTAAATAGAACAAAAGCCCACATATTCGACATTGTGGCAGGTTGTTATTCATAACACCAAAATCCGTGCTTCACA
>NW_017972924.1:0-1627 GCF_001876935.1 Asparagus officinalis | reverse complement strand
TTCCCCTCTTTCCTCCGGATCAAACATTGTTTTGATCTCGAGAAGAGCCACAATCTCGCTTGATCATGATTATCGCTGCTGCAATTGTTTCCTTCGTGAAACAAGAGCATAATCACACTTGTCAACCGGATCTGATCCGCGGCTGTCCACGGACTAACGCGTCCCCGACACAGGCAAATATCTCACGCAAAGCAATAGGAGATAAACTACTGCTGCCTTTTGTTTCATAAAGTTATAATCTTTACTTTTCTCATTGTAAGAAGATCTTATAAAAAGATTAACTTAAACTTGTAATCGATAAACGGTGTAACAGGTTCGACAACAATGAAAACGGTAACTTTTGTTGAAAACACCCACTATAGGCTCTTTATCCTTGACCCAACCTAAAAAAAGAAGGGTCAAATTGAGAAGATCTTCAGCCAATGTCAAGATAGGTGAGGACTCACTATGGGAAGTACTGAACCAAAGCAAGCCAAGTAAGAGACTATAGGGAAATTGTCCTATCACTTCTTAAAAGGTCCCAGTCCTTGAAGAAAGGATCTAATTGACCTTAGGCTCCATCCTACCGAAGATTGACCTTCTCATAAAGAATGACACTCCATGCAATACTATGCAAGGGAGGAGGTCTGAATTTCCCATGAAGAGTCACCTTTTATATGGAATGGGAAGGCAAATAGTCAAAGTCAAGAAGTCGATCATCCCTCAAACAGACAGATGAACAACCAAAGAGTAGAACATATGTGGAAGTCGTCCAATTATCCATATTGAGAAGCATACAACGTACCCTAGAAGAGACAAAATGAAAATTTAATTCTCGCCATGGTGGAACAATTTCAATCTCCCTTTGTAACTTAGAAAAAAAGAGAGTGAGATGTTTCACAAGTCAAAAGAGAACTCCACACCCCTGTTAACAGCCTTGCACGACCAGTCCAAAAGGTAGAAGTTAAACCCCACTAGCAAAAAAATACGGTGAAGTGGTAATTTCCAAATAAACAGTCTAGAAAATCAAATCATTTTGAGAAATGCCGAAAACCAAATAGATTTGACAACATGGAGAGGTTTCAAGTCAAATATCTCTGGGACTTTACAGATCCTCTCAAAAATGGTATTTTCCCTTTATGAAAATCATAAAAGGGGTCAACTATCTCTCCAAAGTTATCGGGCTACTTCAAATCCCGATAACATCTTGAAAAGTAAAGTAGGAGCCATTGTCATCAATATCTCCACCTCTTTTTGAGAGATATTGAAGAAACATCAAGCAAAGAGCTTAGCCAAGGTACAACCTTAGACCTCGACCCTAGTTTATAGTTAATGGGTTCCCTAAAAAAAAAGAGGGAAATCAAAGAAATGGAAAACTATTAAAATGAAGAATTGTTTTTGGAGTGTTTTCGATTTTGAGAGAAATACAAGTCAAATTTTTCTTTCACTGTCTTTTTACTGCAAATTTCCAACAAACAGTTTGATATATTTAAAAAATCCGGCGATAACAAGGTATTTTTTTTCTCGGCCTTTTAGTCAATAAGACCCATTCTACTCGCCAGCGGTCAAAAACCAAATGCGAGTGACTCACGTGACAAAATTAGTGGTGAAATGGATGCTGACATAATTATATTACAAAGAGAAGGCG
>NW_017972923.1:0-3262 GCF_001876935.1 Asparagus officinalis | reverse complement strand
TGTAGACCCAAACCTTAGAACAAGTGTGCAAATCAAAGATTTCTCTAAGGGGGGGTTATTCGTTGGTGTAATTTGGTGTAATTTGAGGTAAATTGTTCCAATGGGGTAATTTTACCCAATGGGATAATTGAGTGGGATAAAGTGGGGTAAAATGGGGTAATGGGACAATTTAAGTGGGACAATTTTAGTATGCCATCTTTTTATAATATTATATTTATAGCTCAATTAAATTCAAGTTTAACTTGATATAACATCAAATGATTAAATAAATAATAGTTATAATATAAAATAATATTAATTTTTAATATTATTTTAATATAAAATATTAAAAATAATATAATAATATTAATATTAATCAATCTTAAAATATTTTGATGTTTATTTTAACTATTATGCTAGATTAACAAATTTTTTAATTGCAATAATTATTTAATCATTCATACATCTAATTACAATGATGATGATGATAAAGTCTCAATTATTACAAATAAAGTCTCAGTCGGTAACTTAAATCTTAATTATTACAAATATAATCTACCGGCATATAACTTTGCTCTAGACTCCTTGGGCTACGTTTGTCCCATCCTCCCACATTGTGTTTGCCATTTGTTCTCTCCAACGTGGTGCAGCTGTCCGTTGTGCTTGTTGAGTTTGTAGGTCATCGTCCTCATCAGAATCACCATCAATCGAAGCAACATTGTGTGGTTCCTCTGGAGGAAGATCAGAAACTTCAAAGTCATCGTTGGAGTTCTCCATCTTCAGAAAATTATGCAGGCCGATACATGCCCAGATCATAATTTTTTGAGTCTCATATGGAAAACCTGGAGGTTGAGACTTAAAAATTGTAAACCTAGACTTAAAAATGCCAAAAATACATTCAATACAATTTCTAAGTGATGAATGTCGATGATTGAATAGCTCATGAGCATTGCGTGGTCGCTGACGGTTGTTAGCTGGGCCAAACTCTTTAAGGTGGTACCTCGTACCCCGATAGGGAGCCAAGAATTGTAGCCTATTTGGGTAACCACAATCAACTAGATAAAATTTACCTGCATTAACATTTCTTTAGAATTATAATCAATAAATATAAAATCTAACAAATTGATAAAAAAAATATTTACCATTTGGAAGTGGAAGACTACATGTGGAAGTGGAAGACTACATGCACTTCTACTCACTGCATCCTTCAGGACCCGTGAGTCATTGGCAGATCCCTCCCATCCCACTAAGACATAAATAAACCTAAGATCAAATGTGCATGCTGCAAGGATATTTTGAGAAAGATAGCCATGTCTATTACGGTATGGAGTTTGGTCCTCGCCAAATCATAATAAGCATAATTGTCGTCATTTGGAAATACTCCAGTCAGACGCCAAATCATAAACCTTCTCCTTTGATCATCATTCATCTTCACAAACATATCCTTCACGTATTGGGAAATATTTTGACTAAGGACGGTCAATCGTTCTTCATCGGTAAATTCTGGAATTGAAGCCACTCCCTCGAATCACGGTTGGTTACAGCTTCGCAACAACCTCACCTCTGCGACTAACTCTTGTAAAGCCTTACTTATAATTGTAATTCCACTCGCCATTTCTTGCACGACGGGTTGAGACAATGTAGAGGCGGTAGTGCGGGAAGGTGCTCTACGAATATTTCTGCTAGTGCTAGAGGTCGATGGAATAGATTCAGCCATGAGAGTGATAGGGCTTGGAGTGCAATTAGGGGGAGGTGGTGGAGGATCTACTGGTGGTTGGGTAGGTTCTGCTTCACCCATAGCATCAAGTCTAATGTCATCATCCAATATACCCTCACCCAATGCATTATGTAATGGCACACTCTCTACCCCCTCACAACTTAAGCCTCCAGCAGCTCTCCTACTAGCTGAGTGGCTAACCACCACCATCTGCATATCCTCTAAATTTTCAAACAACTTATCTTTAAGCATTGGTGTATTAGGATGAGCCTGTCAAAAAACAAAGATAACAAATTAATTTTTTTCTTTTTTTGTAATTAGCAAACATACAATATATTATGTAGTTAGAAACTTTGGGTAATTTAGAATCTAACATGTTTTTAATTTTCCCACACCTCAACGGAGCAAGTAATTCTCTAAGATATTGGGTCCTAACCAAACCTGGAATTGTTCCTCAATAGTAATTCAATTGGTTCAATCTTCCTCTTCCAACTTTTAATCTTATTCTTTACATGATCAAATTTAAAAGTTCTTCCAAATTTAGCATTCATGAATGACAACACATTTTGTGTGATGGTATATTTCTTGAAGTTGTCATTATCCATCTTGTTGTCATTCTTCACCTCCTCCACTAAAAGCCTTAGTAGCTCTCTATTCTCTTGCTCTGACCATATTACATAGTCACACCTAGCCTTTTTGGCCCTCTCACCATCTTGAGAGTACTCTTCCACATTTTGAGTTTCCGAAGCCAAATTTATCCTACAACGCAAATTTCAATAATGACCAAAATTTCAAAGCAAAATTCATCAAACAACGCAAAATTCATCCTACAACGCAAATATCAATAAGACTATAAGCTTGACAATCATGTGAAAGGAGATCCACTTCAGTTAATCCTAGCATGGATACATGATGATTCAAGGCAGTTTGATATATGTCAGAGCATACCTTGTCTCTATCCTGCATATATGTCAGTTTTATATGTGTTCTATTAAATATCAATAAGACTATAACCTTCACAAAATTTCATGCTAGTTTTATTGATATATATCCTGGATATATATCAAGGATATATGTCAATTTAAGCACTATATCAAGGATATATGTCAATTTAACCAAAATTTCACGTATTTTTAGGATATACCAATTTGCAGTTTGATATATGTCAGTTGGATACAAGATGATTCAGTTAATCCTGGATTCAAGGCAGTTTGATTTAACAAAACAATCATGTGAAAGGAGATCCACTTCAGTTAATCCTAGCATGGATACATAATAGAACATAGACAAGGTTTATAAGTGCAATATCATGCGAAAGGTAATTTAAGCACTATTTACCCATTAAGGTTCAAGGTAGTTTGAGCAAAACTCTACAAATTTCATGCTAGTTTTGTGAAATTTGTGCATATCCCAAAAATGCGATATAGAACAAGTCCATAGGAATTCATATCCTCCACACCGACCAGTGGCTGCAATGGTCACTAGCAAAATAGCCATGCATCCAGGATTACCTCGCCACTGTAATATACGAAAACGACCATAAACTTCAAATACTTTTCTCTATAA
>NW_017972922.1:0-118523 GCF_001876935.1 Asparagus officinalis | reverse complement strand
TGGTACGTGCTTCACTGTCCTCCTTTGATGAGTGCAGCCTCTCCCCGGGGAGATTCATTCATCCCATTTATGTAGCGACTGGAGTCTGCGAAGTGGGAAGGGGGGTACATGGTTAAAATTCGCCAAATCTTAGCGCGAGACACCCATTTCCACATCTACCGCTGTTTCCCTGATTTTGAGGGCGGCATCTATGGAGCAGAATATCAGGATACAGCGGGTTCTAATGGATTCACTCATCTGAGCGGGGGTGTTTTCCATTGGCTTCTTTCTATCAGGCCAGGCTACCTGATCTTCCGACAAGGCGCCAAATGCTTCATCGAGCCTTACCAACCCTATAGGTTCGCTCGCCAATTTGGGTATGATCAGTTGTATGTCGGGAACCCTCGTCCTCAACTTTCAGTCATAGGCAATTTGTATGAAGGAGCCAGGGCTTGGTATTATTCTGTAGCAGGCTGTACCAAAGCCGTCTTCAAGCTTCCTCACAAAACTGCTAACTCCTATACCTCCATCAGCTTCTGTAATTGGTATTACGCCGCTTCTCAGACTCCCAACTACAACTTGAATACATCTTGCCTGAAAGACATTAGACATATGTATAATTTAAGGAAGGGGTCCAAGACATCCCGTTTGAAAGGGATCGAAGAATTTCTGTCCATTGAGAATCAATCTATTGGACAGGAAGAAGAACAGACAGCTGAGCCTATTCCAGAGGAAGAGCAACGAGTGGTTGATTCTTCCGTGACAAGAGCGACGGGGAAAAGAAAACTCTCTGTAGATGAGGCCGGCAAATATGATAAGCAAATTCGTCGGAAACTTCTGGTTGATTCTCCTCCCAAAGGCTAACAGAAGTCCAAGTTGATGGCTGAGGCCATCAAAGCTGCTAGAGATGACGAACCACAGGAATCATCTATGGCTGGCCTGCCACACAGAGCGGGACTTCGTTCTCACGGCCCAGCTTTGTCGGGCGAAGTCTCTTATTATCATCCTCCTGAGGACGAAGAAGATGAATTAATGGCTGCAGATGCAGAGTCTGCTCCGGTGATGGATCTTCCTAGGTCTCCTGTATTGGAACCAGGGGGTCTTGAAGATAATCCACCTCCTTCTCCTTCAGCATTAATGTCACAAGCTGATGATTTAATGCCTAGTCCTACAACGGGACTTATGAAAAGACCAGCCGCTGGTGCAAGTCTTCCGGAGTCTTCAGCTGTTCAGGATGATGAGGAGCGAGTTGATTATGACGACTCCCCAGCTGGTGATGCAGCTGACGGAAATAGAGGTGATGAGGACGCTGATGTTGGCAATATGTCAGGTGAAGGTGAAGATGACGATGAGAATGATTCCATTGATGACGTCACCACTTTTGATGATGATGCTCCCAAGGTCCCATCCGATAAAGTATCTGGTTATACTCCTTTTTACATCTCCGGTAAGTCTAGTTTCCTTCGACTTCTTCCACATGCTTTTTCTGCGTTCCGACCATTTTTTCGTGCAGGTTCACCCACTCCCGGAACTACTTCAGCTACTCCTTTAGAGCAAGAACCTGCGCAAGTGTTGGCTCCACCACAAGAGCCACATTTATCTGGCTCTCCTACGGCGACTGTTTCACCTGTAGCGTTGCCTGAAACTACTGCTACGACTTCTCCTCTGGAACAGGCGGTCGTGCAGGTGTCGGCTCCTTTGCAGGGGCAAACCTTACAAGACTCTTCCGTAGTAGCTACTTCACCGAAAGCGGTGATGAAGATCTCGCTCACCCCAACGGAGGCTGGGCCAAGCTCATCTCAGGCGAAGGCATTGATGGCTTTGACCTCAAGACCTTCGCAATTGAACATTTCAATTGCCTCTGCGGCTTCAGCACCTGGATCGCCTGCAAGTCATCATCTTAACGCATCAATCTCAGCTGCTGAAGGGGTATCTTCGGGTGCAGTTTTCAGTCTCACTAATGCACCTAAATTCCTTCAAATCTCTTTGGTGTATCTAAACAGTCTTGCGAAGACGGTAGTTGAGTCCTTGATGAATGGTCAAGGAACTTTGAATTCCTTTCGACCTCTTCTGGAAGCAGGCTTAAATGGAGTCAGGAGCGTGGGCGAAACTCAATGGTTCGAACGCTGCTCAGAGATTATCCTTCGTTTGGAGGAGAAATTACAACGCCTCGAGACCATGGGCCATAGTGACCTTCAGCCGCAAATTATGTCCACTTTGGCTAGTCTTCAGGTCGCTGAAGTGATACACCGGGAAACCCTAGAACGGAACTTAGCTGAAAAAGAGCGTCAGATCGCAGAGTTTCGTGAGTGTAACATTCGGAAGCGAGAAGAACTAGAACGCTCAACTGCTTCCATGAATTCGCTTCGGGACAGACTGGTTGAAGCTGAAGCCGAAGTCCTGCGATTGAAAGCTGAACTCTCCCGCGAAGAAGGCGTTGTCAACATCCTTAGTAGCCAGAATACAACTGGTACTTTAGAGTATCATGCACAAGCTCAAACCCTAGAAGACGCCAGGAAGGAAGTGGCGGCCATCATCATACCAAGTGAGGATGAACTCCGAGCAAAGGCTGAAGCTATAGTGCGAGCTAACCACGAGGCGGAACTAGCTGAACTCAAGGCTCAACTCATCTCTTTTGATTTGATGCGTGAGTGAGTTTGGCTTCTGTAATGTTCTTTTGACAAGAATAAAGTTTTTTTTTTGTATCACTTTCTTTTAATTCTTAAATAAAAAGTGATATTGGTCTCTCATTATTTCTTGCATTCATCATGTTTTGATTTTAAATACAACTCATGAGAAATACCTAAGATGTATTACTGACTTAGAATAGATCTCCACAATGGTTCTGATGCAGAGAACAAACTGTTGAGGACGAATATTCCCATAAGGGGGTTGACTAATAGAATTCTTCCTGTGTTATTTCTGTTTGGTGTAGTATTAACCCAATGAGAATTTAGATTCTGCTGAAGAGATACAGAGGTTTTGACTAACACTCTGTTAAGAGGGCTCACAAGTGCATGTTCTACATTTAGAAGAGTTGCAACGCTGAAGTGATCTTCGCGTTTGATGTTTGAAACGCGAGGTTCGGGCTTTCGTGACGCTGGCTCAAGCTTTGCACTTGGGAGATTGAACGCGATAGTGAGCTTCGCGTTTTGGAGATGGTTGGGATTCACTCCTAGAATCCCGTGCCATCTTAACAGCTTGGCGGCTGTTATAAATAGATCTGAATGGTCAAATCAAAAGTCACTTGACTTTCAAAACTTTTGGCTATTTCCAAGAACGAGAACTCTCGTTTGGTTACGACGAGATCTCTGACGAGCTTCGTCTCCCTCGTTCAAAGGAATTTCCTCCGATCGACTGCATCAATGGCGCCTCGGAGGATGGGTTTGAACTCCAAGAAAGTCGCTGAAGCGACTTCCGACACGCCGTCGGCTGAGAACGCCGGTGGTGTTCTTGTCCATGCGAGAACCTTGCCGTCGACATCGCCGCCGCAGGGGCCTCCCTGTCGTGGTGAGTGCTGACCAAAATAACTTGCCTTGGCAAGTTCTTTGAAAACCCTAGATGGGTTCTTGATAACGAGGAAGATGACTCGTTTTAGTTCAATGAAAACGCGGGGTTGTGATACCCTATGGGTCTCGACCCTCGCGTTCAACTTGTTCAACACAAGGTTCGACCCTCGCGTTGGAGACTTCTGACGCGAGGCTCGACCTTCGCGTTGGAAATTTTGACACAAGGCTTTACTCCTTTGTGTTTCAGACTCTGTCTTTATGTCGATAGCTCGCTTCTAGCTGCTAACTTCTGCTTTTGATTGTGCAGTGCTTCTCCCAAACGTGCCGCTTTCATAAGAGCACCATTTCGGATATATTGGTGGACCTGACCCGAATGAATTATTCAGTCTTCAGGATAGGATTCCATTGTGTACTTTTCCTGATTCGGAAAGAGCGGAAATGGTTAAATTTCCTCAATGCTCTACTCTCAGGATTTTGATAACTGACTTAGACTTGGAGACCCCTGTTGGTCATGCCCAGTTTCCTAAACCAGCATTCATATTTGGGGATCGCATACCAGTCGATGACCATCTCACACACGTGGAAGATTCAAAGCTGCTGCGGAGAAGAGTTGATAGTCGCCTTTTATTCCTCCCAAGCATGAAGATGATGTACCCGCTCTCCTATTTCTTGAATGTGAGTTGCCGTCGGGGTTTGACCTTCGACATTGTCAAAGAGAAAGAGAATGTGTCACTTGGATTTGGTCGGCGAGCTCGTACACAAATCGAAGGACAACTCAAGGGGTTAAGACCTGGTTTGTTTGAGAAGAAAGAGCTGGTTCCGGAGGTGCCACGTCCAGCGAACATTTTTATCCGCCAATTCCTTGCAACTCAGGGTGAATTCTCTACCCAGACGTTTAGGTCCCCTGGGTGGGTCTGTTCTGGCGAAGGAGGTTGGTGGACCCGCATGGTTGACTTTGTTCTTGAGGAGCTTAAGGACTCTCTCACTCAATCGGGTCTCACAGTTCCTGTGTTAGCTACACCACGGGGAGTCGTGCAGAGTCTTCATAATTTCTTCGCTATGTTGGAGAAATATAACCCTGACAGCTGCACATTCTTCACACCTGCTGGAGAGTTAGGTTTTACTCTTCATGATATGCAGGCAGTGTCGGGGCTGTCGCTTGGAAAAACGCCCTACGAGGAGTTTATCCCCACCACGGAGGAGCTTTCCTTACTGAAGGTGGTGTACCCAGGAATTTACGCTACTTTCTGGGAATTGATGTGCCACTTTCACATATGTGCCCAAGTCTTTGGGATGCATGGAGGGGGCATTATGCATACCACATGGGCAGACTACCTCTTTCAAAACTTAAACCGAAAAGCTGTGCTGTATCCCGTGTCGCAGTTGTTTCACTTAAGGACGCCAAGGCTCGGATTAAGGCTCCTGGTGCTACTTATAAGACAGAGCATGCCGAGGATGATTTTGAAGCTGGTGTCGATTTTGAAAGTTTCCACTACCAAGCCACAGTTCCTATCTCTGACACGGCTCTACTTGCAGGCTTTTTCATGATTTGGTTGAAGCGGTGTGTGGTACCGTCAAGACCAATAGAATCAATATTAGCTGAGGTTGTGTATCCAGCTGTTTTGCTAGCGCATGGGAGGCCTGTGAGTCTCCTTACTGCTATGGTTGGCTGTATCCAGAACGGCCTGAGGGGATTGACTTCAGAACTTCTCAGTGCTTCGGGAGTCAAAGCTACTAAGAAGAAAACTAGGAAGGCTCCTCAACCACGTGTACCAATGCCATATACATATTTAGTGGCCTGGTTCGTGTTGCATTGCCCTTCTTTGATGACAGGGGCGCCTGAGGGGGGTGATGCTTATACTCCCTTCGTACAGAGACTAGAGTTGGCCACGTGGACTAGTTCCTATATAGTCAGGGCTCGACAGCTTCTATCCCGGGAAGATAATTACCGGGTTTTCTGTTGTGCTCCTAACTTTGACGGAGCTGATGTGGAGGATGCCCGTTTCATGGACTTGCTTTTTGAAGGCTCATCTTCTTTGGAAGAGGGTACATTCAGCTGGCTTCTTATGATCAGGTTGGGCTACCTGGTCTACCGGTTGCGGGAGAAGTGCATAATTGAGCCTTACATGCCTTCTCGGTTCGCCAGACAGTTTGGATACGACCAACTCTATGTTGGCAATCCTAACCCGGCATTAGCTCAGGTTGGGAATCTGTACGAAGGAGCTCGCGCATGGTACTTCTTCTCCGCCGGGGGAACCCATGCGCAATTCACTTTACCCAACTCGCCAGTGGTTTGTTGAAGCTTCTCGGATTCCGGAATATGACGTTTATACTTCATGTATAAACGAGATTCGGGAATTGTACCGTTCACGGAGTGGTTCTGCGAGTACTCGTCTGCCAGGGATGGAAGAGTACCTATCTTGTGAACAGGAAGCGATCGGAGCCGTTGAAGCTCCTCAAAACTTGCCCACCATAGAACCTTCTGAAGGAGAGGTTCCTATGGGGATCGAAGAGGGAAAACCAATTGCCGATTCTCCCGAAGATAAGACAACTGAGGAGATTCCTGCAGAAGAGCCTGCTCTTAAACCTCGTTCTTTAAGATCGGGTAAGAAGGCTCTTTCTGCTGCTGAGCAAGGTGAGTATGACAGGAGAATTCGCAAGCGAATACCTGTCATGGCCACAAATTCCAAAAAGGCCAAATTAATGGGGGACTCGATGAAGTCTGCGCTCGTTGAGCGTTTAATTGACAGAGAGGACGAAATGCCGTTCCTGAAGACGATAGGGCTGGAGAGGGTCCTTCTTCTGAAGTTGCTCCAACACCTGTTCAGGATGATCATACGGATCCAATCTATCCAACTCTTCCTCCTCCACGCTCAGGAGCTCTGAAGAAATCAATTGATGAACTGGAACGTTGGATGCAAACAATTATTGGTATGATCAGTGTTGAGGGGGCTTCTCTTGAAGACTGTAAATCCATCTTGAGCCAATGTTTGGACGACATCAAGGCTAAAGGGGATGCATCCTGGACTGAGCACTGCCAGGGTGGGATCACTCTTTTGATGGCAGAATTGACAGCTTTCAGGGAGTTACAGCGCGCCAATTTAGATTCTGAAGTGGAGCCGGCTCTTTCCTTGGCGATAATCTCGAGGGCGCATCACCCAGGGGCTCTTCGCAAGGACCTGTCTGATAAAAAGGCCCGCATATCAGCTTTAAGGAAGCGACACTCTAAAGCATATGCTAAAATCAAACGTGTTGCTTCTGATATCCGCGGTATCGAAGAGACTATCGCTCGATTAGAAGCCGAGTTGGACCAGAAGAAAGCCCAATTGGCCCACTATGAGGATGTCAGGAAAGAGCTTGAGCATAAAAGTGGCCAAATTTATACGAAATTTTGCCGTACACTCCACGCAGCTGAGCAGACTCGTAAGGACATTGTTGCTACTCTTCCTATTGAAGCAGAACTCAGAAAGGAGATCGAGGAACAAGTTCGAGCGGCTCACCGGGAGAAACTCTCTGCCTTCAAGTCTAGGCTAAAAACCCTCAAGTTAATGAAGCCTGATGTTTAGCTCTTGACCTGTTTTTGATTAAGGAATTTTGTATCTTTTTCATTTTGTGTTTGGATTAACCACATCGAATGAAAATGATATCACTTTTGCTCTTTATCGTCTCTTTTTATTGAAATCTGGTTCAAGACAATAGAAAATAATGCAAATGTTATCGAAATTCCCTTTATCATTTATTCAGAATAATTCCATCAAATTACAATCGTCAGAGGTGTAGTGTTAACATGACGAAATACAAGATAGAATTACACTATGAATAGGCAACCCCCAGCCTGATTTGGTTGGGGTTTAGGGGGCTACATGATTTACGGGAAGTATCTCTTGAGAAACTTCCCATTAATTGGCATCATGAGCCTGTCTCCTTCTTGATTGATGAGGCGGTATGCTCCGTTCGAATAGACTGATTCTATTACGAAGGGCCCTTCCCATTTAGGATTGAACTTCCCTTTGGTTTTGTGTGTCATCACCATGGGTCGTCTGTTGGCCAACACTAGATCGCCTTTCTTGAAGATCCGTTCCTTAACCTTTTTGTTGTAGGCTTTGGAAATACGGGCTTGATACAACTCTATTTGTTGTTGAGCTTGAAGTCGCTTGTCGTCTAAGGCTTCAAGTTCTTGCAGACGTCGTTGATGCTTTTCTTCTTCTGTTAGTCCCGTTGTGATAGCGACTCTCAGAGAAGGAATCTGAATTTCCAATGGTAGTACCGCCTCGCAGCCATATACCAAAGAGAATGGCGTAGCTCTTGTGGAGGTCCTTACTGTAGTACGGTAAGCCCAAAGACATTCACCCAGTCTTTCATCCCAATCGCGCCGGCTTTTAGAAACAAACTTTTTGAGAAGCTTCACTATGGTTTTATTGAAGGCTTCTGCAAGACCATTTGCTGGCGGATAATAAGCCGTAGATGCAACACTTTGGATTCTGAATCTGTCACAGAATCTCTGGAACCCAAAGCTGACGAATTGTGTCCCGTTGTCGTGAACTATTCGCCTCGGGACTCCAAAACGGTAGACGACGTGATGTTTGATAAACTTGATCACGTTTGAAGTCTTGACTTCTTTCAACGGGATTGCCTCCGCCCATTTGGAGAAATAATCGGTCACGGCTAGAATGAACCGGTGTCCCTTGGATGTCGGAGGGGAAATCGGTCCGACGATATCCATACCCCACATTTCGAATGGCCAAGTCGCTGATGAAAATTCCATCATGCGATTTACGATACAGGACTTGAGAGACTGCGTCGTAATAGAATCGGAGGGCCTTTCGTTTGATAGAGGCCGCTTCCTTAGGATCTTCTGGCAGAATTCCATACACGGCATAGTCGATGTACGGGAATCGCCAATCCCTGGATTCAAACTCCATAGAAGTTGTACAGACTTCTCCTGACGGTATCTCGTCTGAATTTTCTTCTGTAGGAATTTTAGAAAGTATAATTTCCGTCCCGCGACTGGAATCGTTGTTTCAGTCTTTGGTGGCAATGCTAATGAGGTTGCCAAGGAGGCTAGAGCATCTGCATAAGCATTCTGAGCTCGTGGTATATATTCGATGAAGAAACCTTCGAACTTTTGAGCTTGCTCTAGCACTGCAAAGTAATACGGGATCAAATCTTCATGCCGTACTTCGTATTCTCCTCGGACTTGATTAACGATGAGTTGAGAATCACCGTAAGCTTCGAGGTGCTGAACATTAAGTTCTTCGGCAAATTGCATTCCTAATAGCAGAGCATTATACTCGGCTACGTTGTTGGTGCAAGGTTCGATTAAGGAGAATCCCCTTGGGACTATGTGGCCGTTCGGAGAGATTAATACTACTCCTACTCCCGCGGTGATTGCTCCATGAGGATTTGCTCTGGACGCACCGTCGAAGAATAACTTCCACACTTGCGTAGTTTCTTGAGTAGCGCAACTTAGATGTTCCCGATACTGGATGATCGGCTAAGAAGTCTGCCAGTGCTTGACCCTTGACCGCCTTTTGGGGCATGAACTGCATGTCGTACTGTGACAAGAGAATGGCCCATTTTACAAGTCGGCAATTCAGAGATGATGGTTTCGTCATCAGCACTCTCAAGGGATTCACTTTGGAGATGACGTGAATTGTCTGTCCAACTAGGTAATGTCGCATCTTTTGAATCGCGAATACCAAGGCAAGACATTCCTTTTCGACCGGATTGTACCGGTGTTCGGCTCCCATCATAGTCCTGCTCAGGTAATAGATGGCTTGTTCTTGACCCTGATCGTTGTTTTGGGCCAACAAAGCTCCAAGGGAATGGTCCATAGCTCTCACATATAACAGGAATGGCTTTCCCGATATAGGGGCCACGAGAACCGGCGGTTGAGTAAGATACTCCTTAATCTCTTCAAATGCTTTTTGACATTCTCCATCCTAAACAAAGGATACTCCTTTCTTCATGAGCTTAGAGAAAGGTTGGCAGCGCCCTGAAAGATTAGATATGAATCTTCGAATGTAGGCCAGTCTGCCTTGCAAACATCTGAGCTCTTTGAGATTCTTAGGAGGTGGCATGTCTTGGATGGCACGTACTTTTTCTGGGTCAAGAGAGATTCCCTTGGAAGTAACGATAAATCCCAGGAATTTTCCACTTGAAACTCCGAGGAATGATTTTGTCGGATTCATCTTCAGCTGATGTGCTCGCATGATTTCGAACATTGTCTTCAGATCTGCAAGATGATCGTCTTTACATTGGCTCTTTACTGCTATGTCATCAACGTAGCACTCGATCTTCTTTCGTAGGTGTTCGTGAAAGATTGTGTTCATCGCACGTTGATAAGTCGCACCTGCATTTTTCAGGCCGAAGGGCATCACTGTGTAGCAATACACCCCCAGTAGTGTTCTAAAAGCAGTATGTTTTTCATCGTCCGGGTGCATCTTGATCTGATTGTACCCGGAGAATCCGTCCATAAAAGACATCCTTTCATATCCGCAAGTATTGTCGATCATGACATCGGTGATAGGAAGAGGAAACTCATCTTTTGGACAGGCTGTGTTAAGATCGCGGAAATCAATGTATATCCGGACCTTACCGTTCTTCTTGGGAACTGGAACAATGTTGGCCACCCAGTCAGGGTGTTGTTCTTCCCTAACAAAACCTAAGTATATAAGCTTTTTAACTTCTGACTCAATTGATTCCATGATCTCTGAACAAAACCTACGTTGTTGTTGTTTAACGGGTTTTGCGTCCGGATCAATGTTGAGACGGTGCATGGCAACCTTCGGGTCAAGGCCGGGCATATCTTCGTAGTTCCAAGCGAAGACATCTATATATTCTCGGATGAGAGATATAAGGTCTTCTTTTTCGAATGATGACAAGTGTTGACCTGGATTACTTTATCTTCAGTGGGCGGTTCGCGTTGTTCGAAACGCATATCCCACAGGATATTGAGACGCTTGATCCAAGGATCATCGGTCGATTCCAATAATTCCTCGTCACCCCCTGCATCTTCATCTGGATGACTAGTTGAAACCATGTTCACAGTCAAGTTTTTAAAGAAGGGTCCAACGCTGACGTCAGATTCATATGACGATATTCCGGATGATTGGTCATGACGTGAGTAATTACTGATTTCATTTTCCGAGGCGGGGGGAGGTGTGACGTAACCCACGCCCCTTCCGGTTTTTTGATAATAATCCGGAGGTTTTCCTTCAGGAGTGAGAGACATCCGGATCGGTGTTCGTCTTCCCTTCCCGAAGTTCAGGCCCTGTTTCTCATTAAAATTATACCCCATTCGTTTCATTAAGTATTTAGAATTAGGTTCATGGTAACGGAATTGGGAAACTCCGTCGTCTTCCTTCGAACTTGCTCGTTTGAGTTGTTCGGGTTTGACTTTACCAAAACAGATCGGCTTCTGCCCTCTCCTTTTGGATGGGACTTTGAAGAAAGCTTTATGTGCGTCCTCCACTTCTTCATCCGAAGCGAAGGATGACTGGATTGGCAAGGTGAGCGACGCCTCTGTGCACAGTACGTGCCATGGGTTGGTACCTGCACTAGAATCATTCTCTATTTGTTTATTTTTAAGAGAGACATCAGACAAGTACGCTAAAATGAAATCTTCATTAATGCACCACTCGCCCCCACTCGGTACATCATTATTACTCTCACCCTGACCCATTACATCAAAGTTTAACTCCCAAGGACAATCTTCATCGGGATCTGGTTCGATGTCAGCTTCATTACCGCTGTCTACATCTTCTTTCTCTTGGGATTCCAAGTAAAAGACAGAGTCGGTATGGAAGTTTTCCACCCCTCGGAAGGGGTATTTTTCTGCAATCAAGGTTCTGACTTCGCCCTCGTCATTGGCGTACTTCATAACCTGATGCAAAGTAGATGGGACAATGCGGTTTGCATGTATCCATGGTCGTCCTAGCAAAAGATTGTAGGACGTGTCCGCATCTATGATGTAGCATGCTACCTCAGACTTAAGATCTCCGATCTGGCATCTGAGTTTAATCTTTCCCAGGGGTCGGGTACTGTTTGCATTGAACCCGAAAATAGTAGTCTGGGTGGTGTGCAGCCGGTGCATGGGAATCCCTAGGACCTGCATGACCCTGTAGGGCATGATGCTGAGTGCTGAGCCCGGGTCAACTTGAACACGACTGATTTCGGAGGATCCGATATATCCTGTGTAGTACAGTGGTCGGTCATGTTCATGTTTGACCTGCATGTCTTCTTGCGTGAACGATATGCAGGGTAGACTTCTCGCCGCTTGCAGACATTGCAGACAAGTTTGATCATCAGAGGCTTCGGGAGCCGGGGTGACTTGGGTGATGAAGCTCTCTGTATTCTTCAGGGCTTCAATCAGAGCTTCCTTGGTAGTTTTGGATAACCTTAGGAGCTCATATAAAGTAATCCTGGCCGGTATGTTGGCCAGCTGCGCCATGACGTTGAATTGGAAGGGAGCGCTCGACTCTCCAGTTTCCTGGTGGAGATTTCTGTGGAATCGGAGCTCCTTCTGTTTTCCTTTGTCTACTGGCTTTTTCGGAACAGAACCCCCAGCGTCTTGGGGCTGTTCCACGACCTCTGGAGCGTTCTGGCCATAATCTCTCAGGTAAGCTTTTCCTGACCGAGTGCCAGGATTGCCTTCTGGGTATGCCGCTAGAACAATCCTCTCCTCTTCTGAATCAGTAAGAGGCTTGAGGTGGTCATCATCTTCAGTAATGGAGGGGCTAATCATGTTGGAAGACTTAGCCTTGCCTCCCTTCTTTTTGGACGGGGTGTTCGTCCATTGTTGATCTCCCAGCAGATCAGGATGGACCCACATGATTTCCCCTTTTGGGGTAGTGAGGGGCACCAACCCCCTGTCCTTCTGACTATGCAAGTCAGCATTCTTCAGACGTATTTCTCCCTTGCGAATGGGGACGACGCCGTTCGTCGTTACTACCGGGGGAAATCACCAAATTGGACCGCTATCATATTAGTAGATACGGTCTTCTGCTCTGGCTTCAGTGTGAGCACATTAGCGTTCACCAGATTCTGTAAGATGTCTTTGAAGACATAGCACTTTTTGGTAGGATGTCCAAGGAATCTGTGATAACGACAATAGCTGGGGTCATCCACTTTCCCTGCTTCATCCGGCTTCCTGACCTCAGGCAATTGCAGCTTGTTGTTCTTTCGAAGCAATTGGAATAATGTATCCACGTGCTCCTCTTTGAACGAATACTGCTTGGGCGCTCTTTGCTGATTTGGCGCTTTGCCCTGCTTGTTCGGCGGTGGAACTCGCGTGTAGTCGGCCGCCAAGGTCTCCTTCCCCTTAGACCGTTGGGCGTTGTTCTGGTTGCGTTGCTGATTTTGCTGCTGCGGCTTGGGTTGTGGCATTTCTTCGGCTTTGACCCGTGCCACTATTTCTTCAGCTTGTTCTCCTTGTGAGACTAGTTGTCTCCAGGAGCGACATTCTGCCACCCCCATTTGAGCAAGGAGCTGGGTCTGCAGGTTGTGCCTGCAAGTTTCAACCAGAGTTGATTGGGTCATACCTGAGGGGCATCGCAATGCCATGCTGCGGAATCTCTCCACATAGGTTTTGATGGACTCTCCTTTCCTTTGCTTAGTGGCAAGAAGAGTTGGGACCGAGACCTCCGTGTCGTCCTCAAAGAATCTGGCCAAGAATAGCCTTTCCAGGTCTACCCATTTCTGAATAGATCCGGCAGGCAATTTCATAAACCATTCGAAGGCGACACCTTTAAGGGTACCGATGAACAGCCTGGTCAGGATGGCGTCGTTTGCTACTACATCCCCAGTTTGGGACTTGAAGTAGTAAATGTGCTGATTTGGCGATCCTGTACCATCGAACGGTTGTAAGGTAGGGGCCTTAAACTTCGGTGGGTAGGGAGCTGTATCCCACTCAGCAGGGTAAGGCCGCACAACTCCCTCTTCCCGGAGCTCGCTTCGGTTGGCGATTGCGTTAAGGCGAGCCTCCAGCTCATCCACTTTAGTAGATTGAGGGTGCAGTTCTTTCTCCATCTCCTTCTCACCTTCAGAAGAGGATCCCAGGTTGTGAGTCTCACGATCTGAATGTTCGTGCACTTTTTGTTTTCCCTTTGAAGTTGTTCTCCGGGAAGATTCAGGTTTGTGGCCTTTTTCAGCAAGAAGCTGAGCCAGCATATCCTTTAATTGGAGAAGTGTCTCTTGTTGCGCCTGGAGCATGACATGATGTTCGTCCACTCTTTTGGCGATGTCTTCGTGATTCCCTGACATGTAAGCGGAGACCTCGCGTGCTCCAACAGAGCTTGACGATTGAGATTCAGCTATTGCTGAATGTTCTTCACTTGTTGTAATGCCTTTGGCTAACTTTTGATAGTCAACCGGGCGAATAGCTCCTGTTCGAGTCCGAGTATTCTGATATACTCCTTCGAACTGGTCACAAATTTCTCTGACAGTCGAGTGATGACTCTCTTGTGACTCATCGGAATCAGTAGGCAAGGCTTTCCCTCGGCCGATCATGTTGATAGTGACCTGAGGGTATTCCGCTTCAACTGTCTTCTTTTTGTTGCGGCGTTGTCGTTTGGCAGGTCTAACGACATTCGTCAACCTGTCGAATACAGACTGCCGAGGTGTTGTTGCACAACAAGGGCATTCTGACAAGACTGCCGAGATAAGCCTCTCACATTGACATGGGTGAGCTGTTTGTGCTGCTGATTTTCCTCTCGACAACAATTCCCGAAGATCAGGAACTTGGGAGGAAACTTTCCCCGGACTTGGAGGTGGAGTTGGAACCCCCTGCCCTTGGGTAGGTGAGATTGGTTCTTGTCGAACGTGAATTTTAAAGCCACGCTGACTTTTTTGAACCTGACGGACCTCTTGAAGATCGCGTTCTTGAGAAGTAACGCGAGGGTCGCGTTTGAAAACACTAGGCCGAGGCCTGCGTTTAAATGATGAACCTGACCTCTGAGGGTCAAGTTTTGGTTGAACGCGCCCCTGAGGGTCGCGTTTGGTTGGTGAAACAGACTCCTGAGAGTCATGCTTCGTTTGAACGCGCACCTGAGGGTCGCGTTTAATTTGTGAAACAGACTCCTGAGAGTCATGTTCAATTGGAACGCGCCTATGAGGGTCGCGTTTGGTTTTGGCAGCTCCATTCTGAGGGCTGCGTTTTGAGTGAACAACGCGCCACTCAGGGTCGCGTTTGAGCTGTATCAGCCTAGGCTGATAGTTGGGCTCATTACCACGCAGTGAGCGTTCTTCTTTGGGGACGCCAAGTTCGGTTGGATCTTTAGAAACGCGATCTTCGCGTTGGGCCAACAATCGGCTTTCTCGTAAGTGTGCTCGTCGGATGGATCTTCTCCGTCGGCGAGCGGCGTTCTTTTTGGCTTGTTTCAAAGCCTTAGCAGCAACGTCGTTGACGTTTATGGAACTCGTCTCTTCCAGAGGCCGTTTGTGGCCCGAAGCACGCTGTGCTGACGCGGACGTGGGCTTTTCAGCCAGCAGAGCCAATTTGAGTTCCTGGCCGAAGGAGAGGGCTTTCTTCGGCTCTTCAACAACAGAATTGATCTCCTTGGAGATCTTGCGGACACCATGCTTAGCCTTGGGGCTAAGCGATCCAGAGGATAGGGCTTCCTCGTATTTCGCCTGATCAAACTCTACGACGAGAGTTTCTACAGTCGTTCCCAAGAGGTGGACGTCGGACTGAGCCACCACTTCATCGTCGGAAAAGCTAGTCCCCAGCGGAGTCGCCATCTTTTGTTTGTTGGAAAAATTGTAAAGAAGAGAATAAAGAAAATGTGACTTTGATTCCTTTGATCTCGGTTACAACTTGATTACAAAAGAGAGGAAAACGAATTTGATTTTCCCCTTTGTTTAAAACTGGGTTCTTCTTGGCAGCGATGGAGTGCTTCCTTCGATTGATTGCGTCGAACTTGCTCTCCGTTGACGATCCGACCGTCTTTATCTCGTGGGAACGATGAACTTTCGTGGAAAGTTTTATGAATAACTCTGAATGAGTTTAAGAACTCTGAACGAGTTTGAACTCTGTGAATAGAGTTGTTGGAACCGAAAATTCGGTTAATAATCAAGCTGTTTTTCTGTTGTTGAAGGATTCTCTCAGATTTGATTTTCTGAGGTTGGTTCAAAAATCCTATCTCCAAGGATTTCGTTGCTGTTGTTGCCGAATCTCCAAACCTGAGTGGTTTTGATGATAAAGAATCCAACCCTTGATCTGATTATCAAAAATCCGATCCTTTAACTCTGTCGAGTTTGTTTTAGAACTGAAAATCTCCAACCTGTATGGTTTAGATCTTTTGAATCCAACCTGTGTGGTTCAGATGCCAAAAATCCAACCCGTTGCTCTGTTGGGTTCGTTGAGCTTTTATAGGGGGATAAGAGGTTGTAACTGACCCCTATATCCGCTCCTACGTGGGCGAAAATCCCTCAGAACGTGGGATAAACGGTTTTGGAACCGTTCGACTTATGTTTGAATAAGTCAAACGCCCATTCTGGCGTTTAGAACTCAACTTCGTGTTCTTTGAATTGAGACGCGAAGTTGGGTGTTAGCTGAACACCATTGAACGCGAGGGTCGCTCACGTTTGGCTTGTGCATTGACGACGCGAGGGTCGCCTTCATTTCCAACTTGGTGACGCGGGGATGACATCCGCGTTTCAGAAGGAGCCATTTGACTTGTAACTTCTTCTGTAGAGCGTTGCAAGGACCGTTGTTCAGTAATCCTGGCTTTTAGCTGTTGTGGAGTGTGAAAGTCGTCAGATTGTAACTTTCACTGTAGATTGTGAAGACTGCTGCATAGAGTTTTCATCAATCGTCAGAAGTGTCGTTGAATTGTAACTCTTCTCGATCTATGTGAAAAGCCCTCCATTCGCAACATTCGTTCACCGACCCGATAACTATTTGATTGTAGCTTTCGTTGTAGGAGCTAGACGGGAATCAACATCCATAGTGTCTTAAAGATGAATATTCGCCCATAGCTCTCTATCAAGCAACTCACCAACTGAGTCCAACTTTTTATTTCTGAAATCGTCCCACTGCTCATCAGCATCTCTAATAATTGCTACGATATTAGCCATGCTGTTGTCACAGCCGTCAAGATCAATCATCTCAGAGGTGAGGTCGCGTTTGTGGCAATTGTGGAGTTGCGGATGCAGTGATTGGGAAGTCGTCTGATTGTGACCTCCGTTGTCGGAGCTTGTTTGAATAAGCTATCTATTGTGATTTTTAGACAGCCTACAGAACCCCCTCCAAAGTTTTCGAAAGTTCGCGGTTGACTGGGACGAATTTTCGGAATACTTTGGATCCCAGAATTTGGTGGATTGATTGCTCTTCCCGCCTGATCGAGTCAGATGATTTCGCCGTTGTTGACTGTAATCTATCTGTACTCCTCCAACAGACTCCCCAGTGGAGTCGTTTGTTTCTTCCTGGCTTTGATCGCTTTGGTAACCAAGAAATTGCTGTTCATGGTGGTCTCAACACAGAGATGCCTTCTGCATTTGAGAATTGGAACGCGTGGGTGAGCATCGCGTTTGGAAGCTGAATCAACTCGAACGCGAGGGTCGAGCTTGGGCGGGCTGATGGCCTCGAATCCCGTCCGTTAGGATTTGACAGCTCATAGCTGTCTATAAATAGACCGCTAGGGGTCAAATCAAGAGTCATTCGACTCTTCTTGAAAATTTAACGAAAAAAATTTCGTTCTCATCTCCGGCGAAACGCTGTTCATCTCCTCCGACGAGATCTTATGGCACCCAAGAAGCCCGTCGCTCCCAAGTCCGATGCCGCTGCGGCTCGGGGATCTGCATCATCAGCGCCGGCCAGCGGCGCCGCTGCTCAGGCGAATGTGACGCCCCAGCTTCCTTTGATCGGTGGTGAGTACGACCTTCGTGGTCATTAAACTTGCTCCGGCAAGTTCTGATCTTGAAATTAACGAGGAAACTCGTTCCCATAACGCGGGGCTGGACCCCGTCGTTTAATCTTCTTGACGAGGGGTTTAACCTCCACGTCTCAGATTTTTGACGCGAGGGTCGACCCACGCATCTGAACTTTTCTGACGCGAGGCTCGACCTTCGCGTCTGAGATTGTCTGACGCGGGGTTCGACCTTCGCGTCTGGGCTTGTTTGACGCGGGGTTCGACCTTCGCGTCTGAACTTGTTTGACGCGGGGTTCGACCTTCGCGTCTGAACTTGTTTGACGCGGGGTTCGACCTTCGCGTCTGAACTTGTTTGACGCGGGGTTCGACCTTCGCGTCTGAACTTGTTTGACGCGGGGTTCGACCTTCGCGTCTGAACTTGTTTGACGCGGGGTTCGACCTTCGCGTCTGAACTTGTTTGACGCGGGGTTCGACCTTCGCGTCTGAACTTGTTTGACGCGGGGTTCGACCTTCGCGTCTGAACTTGTTTGACGCGGGGTTCGACCTTCGCGTCTGAACTTGTTTGACGCGGGGTTCGACCTTCGCGTCTGAACTTGTCTGATTTTGAGTTGTCTAACTCTTTTCTTCTTTTTGTAGTGCGCCATACCAGCGAGCCTCTTCTTTTTCGCCACCACTTTGGACATGAAGGTGGTGCAGACATGAACATAACTTTCAGCTCGCGTTTAGAACTCCCGGTTTTCCGGATGAGGGAGAAGAGTCGCGTGGAACTGATCACCCAAGCTTCTCATGACACTCTCAGGACGTTGGTTTCGGACGCTCGACTTGAAAGCCCAAGCCGTAAGCCCATAACCAAACCTGGATATCTCTTCGGGGACTTTGTTGACTTCAACGCAAGCACTGCTTATGATGGGGGCTATAAGTGGCTGCGGAGAGTTGAGGAACGCAACCTTTTCTTGCCCAACATGGAGAGGATGTTCCCCCTATCTTATTTCCAATGCGCTTCCGTCCCGAGGCGTATGGATTGGCCCCTGGTTAAGGATCAAGATGGGGTTGCTCTAGGAGCTCTGACTTTCTATGGGGTTCGCCCCGTTGGTTATAATCGGCAGGTGACAGCTTTACGGCCGAGTTTATTTGCTAAGGAGTATCCCCTTGGCGAAGCACCCAGTCCGGCAAAGACCTTCGTTAAGAGATTCCTGGAAAAGAAGGGAGAGTTCCCTGCGCAAGGATTTAGAACTCCTGGCTGGGTTCATTCTCCAGCGGCTGGATGGTGGGCCCAGATGACCAAGTTTGTTCTGAAGGAATTAGAAGCTCCCCTCGCTCAAGCTGGGTTGCTGGTTCCTGTGCGGGCTACTGAATTTGGGATCGTCCAGAGCCACTTTCATTTCTTCTCCATATTGGAGAAGTATAATCCTGATAGTTGCACTTTCTTCACCCCTGTGGGGGAATTAGGCTTTGCTCTTCACGAGATGCATGAAGTCTCGGGTCTTGTTCTCGGGGATTTGCCGTATGAAGAGTTTGTTCCGGGATCGGCGGAGCTCCAAATTTTAAAGAAGACCAGTCCGGAAATTTATGCCACTCTCTGGGAAGTCATGTGTCACTTCCACATTTGCATGCAGCTGACGGGGGTCCGTGGAGGCGGCATCAAGCAAGTGTCTTGGGCGGAATATTTATTCCATAACTTGACCACTAAGGGAGCTTCAGTGACCCGCTTGCCTGCCAGTACTTTGGAGGAGGTTCAGGCTCGTATTGACGACGCTACCTCCCATTACACTAACGAGGCCAAGGAAGATGTTTTCCCGGCTCACACAGAGTTTGAGAGCTTTCATTATCAAGCTCTGATTCCAATTTCCGACGCGGCGTTGCTAGCTGGATTCTTGATGCTGTGGCTCAAACGTTGCGTCGTTCCTACCAGGCCGATCGATGCCCTTGCTATTGAGGTGGTCTACCCGGCTGTTCTCTTGGCACACGGGAGACCTGTGAGCCTCCTCAGCGCTATGGTGGGTTGTCTTCAGTACGGATTACGGGAGTTGGCCTCTGAATTTGTTGATGTTACAGAGGTGGAGTCTGAGGGCCACAAGACCTTCAAGACTCCCAATCCCCGGGTGCCGATGCCATATACATATTTGATGGCTTGGTACGTGCTCCACTGTCCTCCTATAATGAGTGCAGCCTCTCCCCCGGGAGACTCATTCATCCCATTTGTGCAGCGACTAGAGTCCGCGAAATGGGAAGGGGGGTACATGGTTAGGATCCGCCAAATCTTAGCACGGGACACTAACTTCCATATCTACCGATGTTTCCCTGATTTCGAGGGCGGTGTCTATGGAGCAGAATATCAGGATACGGCGGGTCCTAATGGATTCACTCAGCTGAGCGGGGGGGTTTTCCATTGGCTTTTATCCATCAGGCCAGGCTACCTGATCTTTCGACAAGGCGCCAACTGTTTCGTCGAGCCTTACCAACCCTACAGGTTCGCTCGCCAATTTGGGTATGATCAGTTGTATGTCGGGAACCCTCGTCCTCAACTCTCAGTTATAGCCAACTTATATGAAGGAGCCAGGGCTTGGTATTATTCTGTGGCAGGTTGTACCAAAGCCATCTTCAAGCTTCCCCACAAAACTGCTAATTCCTATACCTCCATCAGCTTCTGCAATTGGTATTACGCTGCTTCTCAGACTCCCAACTTCAACTTGAATACATCTTGCCTGAAGGACATTAGGCATATGTATAATTCAAGAAAGGGGTCTAAGACGTCTCGCTTGAGGGGGATCGATGAGTTTCTATCCATCGAGAGTCAGCCTGCCGAACAGGAAGAGGAACAAGGAGCTGAGCCTGTTCCAGTGGAAGAACAACGAGCGGCTGATCCTCCTATGACAAGAGCAGCGGGGAAAAGAAAACTTTCTGCTGATGAAGCTGGCCAGTATGATAAGCAGATCCGTCGAAAGTTGCTGGTGGATTCTCCCCCCAGAGGCCAACAAAAATCCAAGTTGATGGCTGAGGCCATTAAAGCTGCTAAAGATGACGAACCACAGGTCCTTTCTCGTCTTTGTTGTAAGAGAGCACGGGCATGAGCAGCGTTTGCACGACATTTTTGTATACGTTCTTTAAGGATCGAATGAGCCCTTTTGACAATAGTCCATTCTTCCGTCGTGAGTTTAGCAGAGACATAAGTGATTGGTCGTTGAGACAACTGAACCACTCGATGCCTCCTCGACTCTAAGTCTGCATGATAACGAACTCCGTCGGATTGTTCTAAGGTTTTAGCCATTTGGCGAGTGCGGCGTTGGCGTTGTCTCTGACGAGCTCTTTTCGTCAATGCCGGCGGGCTTTGATTTAATGACTCCTTAATTGAAGAAGAGTCATTATAAGCAGAGAGGTTGCGAGTAGAATCCCTAGCAACAATCAGGTGAGAGTCTTCATTTTGTGCCTTCTTTGGCATGTAGGTCTTCCTCAATTGTGAGATCCTCTTGTACTTGCGAGACAATGAAGATCTTAAAGAGGATAATGAGAGATATTCCTCATATTTGGTTTGGTCGAATTCGTATTCGACCATGGATTCAACTGGAATCTTGATCGGCTGCGACACGACGGTCTCGGCAGCGAGACCGTTGGCTCCCACTGTGGTCGCCAGTTTGTTTTCAGCGAAAGTTGCTTCCATTGTCGATTCCATTAAAACTTTGATTTGTTTACAGGAAATTATAATGAAAATAAACGAAAATACAACTATCGAGAAAATAACACAGAAATTGTTTATCAACTCCTGCTTTCGTGGGACTTTGCCTGTGCCGGAAGTGCTTTGGCTCGTTGACCACTGATTCACAGATCGTGAGGGTGAAAGTCACTTCCATTGTCGATTCCATTAAACTTCGATCGTTTACAGAAAATTACAATGAAAATAAGTAAAATTACAACTCTCGAGAAAATAACACAGAAATTGTTTATCAACTCCTGCTTTCGTGGGACTTTGCCTGTGCCGGAAGTGCTTTGGCTCGTTGACCACTGATTCACAGATCGTGAGGGTGTTTAGAGATATTTTCTTCGTTTATCGAAGTAAAAATTTGAAAGCGAGTATCTTATCGATGTAAGATATTCACTCTTCCAAAGATCAAGTCTGAGCTTAGATCTCTAGGAATCACCAAATGATGCTTGTCAAAGGGTGAAAGTTCTCTCTTTCTTCCTCAAAATCACCAAAAGCTCAAGTCTCTTCTGCTCCAAAATGCTCTCTGTCTTTTATTTCGTTGCCTAAGGAGGTATTTATAGGGGTAGCAATGCATAACAGTTGAAATGGAAGCGAAATAACCGACCAGACGAACCATCTTTGGCCGCTACAGTCTACACTGCCGCGGCTATTGGCGCGGCAGTGTGGACTGCCGCGGGCTTCAAATAATCATCGTATAATTGCCTTGTAACCACCGCAACACTCCCCTATAATAGCCAGCCGCGGCACCACAGGCTGCCGCGCCTTGGCCGTGGCACCATGTACTGCCTGTTGGTGTGTATGTTGTATCGCTTCCTTTGAATGATCCCCTCTGATTAAGAGAATGACATTTATCATCTTCTCTTGCCGCGGCACCACAGGCTGCCGCGCCTTGGCCGTGGCACCATGTACTGCCTGTTGGTGTGTATGTTGTATCGCTTCCTTTGAATGATCCCCTCTGATTAAGAGAATGACATTTATCATCTTCTCTTTGCCTTGAGTGATATTTGGATGTTTGTAAGTATTTTTTGACGCCTACAGATACCCCCTCCTAAGTATCTCAGACTCATCATTATTTTTTTAGGGAGGAGTCTGGGACACTTTGGATATGATAAGTTTTCCTTGCAATTCCTTCAGTACTTTGTTGAGGAGGTTGCGTAACATGGTCTATAAATGGCTTCAATTCTTGACTTCTTCATCTTTTAGCCTATTCAGTGCTTTGATGCAATTTATACTCATATACTCATCGGAGTGTTCGGGAAATAGTTTAACCTCATATACCCGTTGGGAGATTCAAGAAGATGGAGTTTATACTCATATACTCATCGGAGTGTTCGGAAAATAGTTTAACCTCATATACCCGTTGGGAGGTTCAAGGAGATGCAGTTTATACTCATATACTCATCGGAGTGTTGGGTATCTATTTTAAATACAATGGAAAGTATACGAATGCGTTTGTCAATTACTGCGTGCTAGCGCGTCAGTACAGACTACCTCGCTATAGCGCGGCAGTGTTGACTGTCGCGTGTTAGCGCGGCGGTGTAGACTGTCGCGCGTTAGCGCGGCGGTATAGCGCGGCAGTGTTGACTGTCGCGTGTTAGCGCGGCGGTGTAGACTGTCGCGCGTTAGCGCGGCGGTATAGACTGTCGCGCTCGAGCTCTGGCCAGTCGGGTTTATAAGACCCAACTCTGGACCTTTTCGGGTCATTCTTCCCCGCTCTTCTAGATTCGAAACCTTCTCCAAAACCCGACTCTGGACCTTTTCGGGTCATACCTTCCAGGAAAGGGAAGGAACCTGCTACATCTTCCCGCAAAGGAAAGCAAATAGCTGATTCCGAGGAAAGTGACGACTTTGAAACTTCTAGTGAGGAGGATGAGACGGAGGTTAATATTCCTCTTTCTTCTGTGGCCCACAGAACCCGTCGGGCTTCTTCACCCCAATCACCAGGTGTTCCTTTAAAAGGTATACAAATGAAGGAAAAGAATATTCCTTTGTCGACTTCCAACAAGATGACTGTCAAATGGCCCGCGCGAGAAGAAGAGGAAGAAGAAGAGGAAGATGACGTCACCCCGCTCATCGGCAGAAAGAGATCTCGGTCTCCTGCTTCTTCTGAGACTCAACCCCGTCCTGCTTAAGGAACTGAACTGCACACCAAATTTCGCCATGAAGGCTCTGAAGTTCCAAGGGACATTCGCTTATCAAAGAGGATTAAGAAGACTGTCCACCGGCAACGCAAACTTCCTTCTCTATTTGAAGAGGAATTCACCCAAGATCTTCCGGTTGACGAGGGAGGTAAAATCTCATTCTTGTCTTTTTTTATTATCTTATCTTCGAATATAGAATCTTATTTATTCTGTTGCTATTGCAGCTGAGCCAGAAGAAGAAGGAGAAATTATGCCCGAACTTTCTTCTCCTGGTTTAATGGATGTTGATGAATCAAGCTTCACTCAGCAAGTACACAAAGCAATGGATGAAGAGCCACTCAGTGTGGACACTGCCGCTCCTCCAGCTACGGCATCGACCTCGCCAACCGCCGACACAGGTACAGATGTTTTCTCATTTGGGGGGCATTTCTGAGAGATAAGTGAATCGGAACATGCTCCTCTCCTATTAACTTGTGCGCTTTATCTCCTTTTAGTTAAACTAAAGGAGGTAGGTGCGAGTAGTAGCGCTGCTGGTACCGCAACTATCGTTGAAGGTAATTTTAATCCTATTCGCTTTAGTTCTCTCATACCTTTTACTCATATGCTGATGGGTCTTTCTGCCCCCCTTAGATATTCCCGTTAATAAGCCAAGAGATCAGGAAATGACTCATGATGCGGAGGTCGGAGACTTTAATGAGCATGATTTCGATCTCGATATCTCTGAAGATGAGCATCAGCGCATTTCTGATCTGCTGTTAGCTCAGGCTCCTGTCGCCACCGCAGAACCAACTACTAAAGTTGATTCCTCTGAAGTAGGCACATCAGAAGGTATATACTTTCGAGCTTAAGTCTTCAATTAAGCTCTTATTCCTTATTTTGATGACTAAATAAGAACTTTAGACGTAGGACCAACAAATGAAGTTGATGCGTCTACTATCATCAGTACATGCGATCAACCTGAAGGCCTGGGTTTCCTGCTTTTGACAGGTCCCCCAACTGAAGTTATTGTTCCTCCGACCTCTGACACTGTCGAAGCTGAACCTGTGGTAACTTCTGATCCGACTCCAGTTGTTCATGAAGTTGGAGGGTTGAAGGCCACCGCAAAAGAGCAACTTACGGCAACTTCTACTCAACTTGGTATGTTTCTCCTTTAATATATCTCGTAGTTGGATTCATACTTGTAGAGTGTTTATTCATCCTTTTCTCATTTATAGAACTTGTTCCTCAAGGATTCATCAATCTGGATCCGAAGCCATTGGGGTCTTTAGATGAACAACCATCTGGTGTAGTGAATCAACCGACGAGCGTTAATCCTGAACAAATCCCAGTTGTTATAGAGCCCGTTACAACCTCAACAAGCCAAGGTAACTCGGTTGTGAAGTATTCCAGCGAGCGTACATATTTTTGTACTTATTTCATTTGTTCTCTTTGCAGTTCTTTCTTCGTCATTGTCCGAACGTATTCAAGCTTTATTGGCAGATGAAAATCCGGATAAAGTCGTCATTTGCGCCGACGTCCAAAGTTTCGTCCTTTTCTTAAACATCATGGTTGATCGAATTCTCCTTAAAGGTTCACCCTTTGAATATTTTAGGAAATCTCTCGATCGCCATGTATCAGGAATTAGAGAACACGGATGCACTGAATTATCCGACTCGATCGAAGCTTATCTAGCTGCCCTTGAACAACACACTGAACATCTGCAGAATCTTCGTGTTAATGGCGCGCCCTCTTATATTGCTCCTCGAATAGACTCGAGATTGCAGGCATGGCGCGATTCTCATAAATCCGCTGAATCTGAACTTTAAATGCTGAAGACTCGCATTGATCAACTCAGGGTGAGCGTTGCCAAGAAGACACAAATCAAAGTAGACCTATATCGTGACTTGGAGTCGCGTCGGGCAGAGATAGCCCAGCTAGAGGAGCAACTTGCCAAAGCTAGGGATGCTCTTGAAGTTTTGGAGTCTGATTTAGCGGAGGTAACTCGAGCCGAGGTGGATCTATTTCGACAGTTGAATTTTCAGGACAAGGTTTTTGCTGACAAGGAGCAAGAAGCTGCCAAAATTCGAAGCGTTGATGAAGAAAACTTTAAAGCCAACCTGATACCTGAGCTCGAACTGGCTTATGTGACAGAGCTCTCCCAATTAGAGGACGAACTCCGCCGTTACAAATTATTGTAATTTTGAAAACTTACATTTCTTTTTATGCTGTTTTGTTTGAACTCTTTTGGTTAGTATAGTGAAATTTTTTGCTCATTGAGATTTTAATTATGATTACTCATTCTTATTTAGAATAAATAACCATAATACTCATAGAATTTTTGGCAAATTCTCAGCCATCAACGGATTTGATATGCATTTACCGATTACCGTTTGAATCGGGCTAGTATGTGAATTATCTAAATCCGTTTCACATATAACGTTGGGCTAAAAGACTTAAACTCTTCTAGACTTTAAACTACAATATTGAATATGTAGGCTACATGTGTTAGATGTAGGCTTATCTCTAATAAGGGATAGAGATAACACCCCCCATGTGTGAATGACATGGATTTTGGAATGTAAATAAATTACATTTCCCATACAGGAAAATGAGCCCAAAATTGGAAAGGGAGAATTTTATATTCTATCTTCTGGTCTCTTGTTTGTTGGTAGAGATAAACCCAAAATTAGAGAGGAAGAATTTTATATTCTATCTTCTGGTCTCTTGTTTGTTGGTAGAGATAAACCCAAAATTGGAGAGGAAGAATTTTATATTCTATCTCCTGGTGCAAAGGAAACTCAAAGTGGGATCTCCACTTAGATAATCTGGATTGGTTTGAATAATCCTAACTGTCATAAGGTTTGATTATTCAATTCAAAAGTGGATCTTTCGTTCACAAAATGAATCGAAAGGAGATTTTGGTTGTGGTCCTAACTGTATTAAGGTTTGACCAGGTGAGAGTTTTGAGACGATCCTAACTGTAGAAAGGTTTGATCGTTTGATTTGTGGACCTCTCGTTCATTGAAGGAATCGAGAGGGGATTTTGGTTGTGGTCCTAACTGTAGTAAGGTTTGACCAGGTAGGAGTTTTAACGTCAAACACAAGAATTTGACACGAAATGATTCGGCGACTGATACGGGCCGATAATCCGAATTTGACATCGTATCATAATTTCAACATTGTGAATGCTAGAAAACAGATACAATGGGAGTTTGGAGGATTTTAATCCGTGACTGATTTTGATAGACCCTTCGTCGATCGATTTGATCGGTAAGGGGTTTTGTGAGGAAAGATTAACTGTTTACAGATTTGGATCTCATCTCACTAAAAGCCATAAAAGAACTTTATGATAATAACAAAAAATGGAATATTCAAATGATCAGTTTCTCATTTAGAACAATCGACTGATCTCGGGTTATCCCGAAATATTCTTATACAGGATTCTCTAGGAACTTCCCGTTTTACATAGGTTATCCTGAACATATTACGGATAATATTTTTTCAGAAACTTCCCATTTATTGGCATCATTAATTTGTTGTCATCCTGGGTAATCAGGCGATAAACACCGTTTGAATAGACTGTTTCTATTACAAACGGTCCTTCCCATTTGGGTTCAAATTTTCCTTTCTTCTTGGAGTTAAGGATCATAGGCCGTCTTTCAGCTAGGACTAAATCTCCTTCTTTAAAACTCCGTTGTCGAACCTTTTTGTCGAAAGCTCGGGAAATTCTGGCTTGGTAGAACTCAATATGCTGTTGAGCTTCTAAGCGTTTTTCATCGAGCATCTCGAGTTCTTCGAGACGTTTCTGATGTTATTCCTCGGTTGTCATCTGTGTTGCGAGAGCAATCCGAAGAGATGGAATTTGTATCTCCAATGGAAGAACGGCTTCACATCCGTATACCAGCGAATATGGGGTCGCTCCCGTCGGTGTACGTACCGTGGTACGATAGGCCCATAGAGCCGCGCCAAGCTTGTCATCCCAATCTCGTTTATTAGTTTTCACGAGTTTTGACAAGAGCTTTATGATTGTTTTATTAAAGGCTTCAGTCAATCCATTTGCTAAAGGATTGTAAGCCGTCGACGAAATGTCCTGAATTTTGAACTTCTCGCAAAACCTGATGAAGGCGTTGCTGACGAATTGAGGACCGTTGTCATGTATGATTCGTCTTGGGATACCATGCCGGTAGATGATATGGTGTTTGATGAATGCAATGACGTTACTCGTTTTAACTTCTCTGAGCGGAATCGCTTCAGCCCATTTGGAGAAGTAGTCGGTAATTGCTAGGATGAACCGATCACCTTTGACTGACGGGGGATTTATAGGGCCAACAATATCCATTCCCCAGGTCTCAAATGGCCATGACGTTGCTAACGGGTGTAGATGCTCTGAAGGCTGGTACATATAATTTGCATGTAATTGACATACTTGACATCGTCGGGCGTAGTCAACTGCATCTTTTACCATAGTTGGCCAATAATATCTAATTCTCCTAAGACGGTCGCAGAGTTTAGGACCGGATTGATGTGCACCACATGTCCCATCATGCGCCTCTTTGAGTGCTTGTTCTGCTTCCTTATTGGATAGACAACGGAGTAATAGACCGTCGTACGACCGTCGGTACAACATTTGTGATTCAGCGTTGTAGTAAAATCTCGGTGCTCTCCGCCTAATCGAATCACTTTCTTTCACGTCTTCAAGTAAGATACCGTGTAGGACATAATCAATAATAGGGAAACGCCAATCTCGAACTTCGGGTTCAAATCTTGTTGAATATGCTTCTTTGGCAACCGAATCGTAGATAGGAACAATAAGTTGGTGAGTTCTCATTGTAATTAATTGTTCTGTCTCGGGAGGCTGAGCCAGAGATACCGACAATGCCGCCAATGCGTCTGCGTATGCATTTTGGAGACGCGGAACGTACTCGATGAAAAATTCTTCAAACGAGCTTGCCATCTCGATGGCCATCTGGTGGTATAGAATCAGGTCTCGATTTCTGACTTCATACTCTTCTCGAATCTGATTAACTACCAATTGAGAATCTCCAAAAACTTTAAGGTATTCGACCCCAGCTCTTTGGCAAAATTGAGTCCAATTATCAATGCATTGTATTCGGCTACGTTATTAGAGCATGGTTCGGTCAACGAGTATGCTCTAGGTAAGACATGCTTTTCCGGGGAAACTAAAACGACCCCCACTCCTGAGGAGATTTTAGAACATCCGGGCGCGCTCGCCACGTTGGTTGCTCGGGAAGCCCCATTGAAGTATAATTGCCACACTCGTTGATGTGAGGTGATATTAACTTCGTGAGTTTCATCCGGCAGATCGTCGTACAACTCCACTACATCTTTCGTAGGGTTTTCCGCCAAAAGATCGCAAATAGCTTGTCGCTTAACTGATTTTTGTTGCTTGAAGTACAAATTATATTGCGATAATAGTAGAACCCACGTGGCTAAACGCCAATTCATGAAAGCCGGTTGGGTCATGAATACCCGGATTGGGTTTATGTTGGAAATGATATAAATTGTCTGTCCAACCAAATAATATCGCATTTTTTGGATTGCGAATCATTTTCTGGATTGCGAACACCAGTGCGAGGCATTCTTTCTCGATCATTGGATAACGAGATTCAGCTCCAACCAGTGTGCGACTCAGATAATATACAGCTTGTTCGTGACCGTTATCGTCATCTTGTGCAAGTAATGCACTTAACGAATGGCTCGTCGCTTTGACATAAATCAAAAACGGTCTGCCTAATTTTGGTGCAACGAGAATAGGTGGATTCGTCAGATATTTCTTAATATCTTCGAATGCCTTTTGGCATGCTTCATCCCAAACGAACGACACGCCTTTCTTCGCGAGTTTAGAGAACGGTTGATATTTTCCAGACAGATTTGATATAAACCGACGGATATATGCCAATCGACCTTGTAACCCTCTGAGTTCTTTAAGACTCCTCGGGGGTTGTAATTCATGTATCGCCTTAACCTTATCAGGATTGATATGAATACCTATTGTGGTGACGACGAAATTTACCGCTGGACATTCCAAGGAAGGACTTAGTTGGGTTCATCTTTAACTGATGAGTCCTCATAAGTTCGAACATCGTCTTCAGATCTTTAATGTGGTCGTTTTTATCACGACTCTTAACGATCAGGTCATCAACATAGCACTCGACGGTCTTCCGAAGGTGCTCTTGAAAGATCTTCGTCATTGCTCGTTGGTACGTAGCACCAGCGTTCTTCAAACCAAAAGGCATAACAGTGTAACAGAAGACACCAAGGGGTGTTCTGAATGTTGTATGTTTTTCATCGTCCGGGTGCATTTTGATCTGATTGTACCCAGAAAATCCATCCATAAACGACATTCTCTCGAATCCGCATGTGTTGTCAATAATAACATCTGTAATTGGTAGAGAAAAATCATCTTTAGGACAAGCTGTATTTAGATCTCTAAAGTCAATGCAGATTCTGATCTTTCCGTTCTTTTTAAGAACTGGAACGATATTGGCTAACCATTCAGGATGTTGTTCTTCTCTGACAAAACCCGAATCAATTAGTTTCTTGACTTCAGCTTCTATTGCCTCCATAATCTGCGAACGAAACCGTCTTTGTTGTTGTTTGATAGGTTTGACATCCGGTTTAATGTTAAGGCTGTGCATTGCTACATTTGGATCGAGTCCTGGCATATCTTCGTAATTCCAAGCGAAAACGTCGATATACTCTCTAATGAGGGCGACTAATTCTTCTTTTTCATCTGACGGAAGATCACCACTAATAAATATAGGTTTCGGATTGCTTTCGTCACCAATATTAACTTGGATTACTTTATCCTCAGTAGGAGGTTCCTTTTGCTCAAATCGATCGCCGTATTGGATATTCATGTAATGCATCCAAGGATCTTCCCAAGTGGGTAACTGATCATCTCCTTCTGTTGTGGAATGATCAATTATCGCCATGTTCGATATTAGGGTTTTGAATC
This sequence comes from Asparagus officinalis, assembly GCF_001876935.1. Taxonomy (NCBI): domain Eukaryota; kingdom Viridiplantae; phylum Streptophyta; class Magnoliopsida; order Asparagales; family Asparagaceae; genus Asparagus; species Asparagus officinalis. Next base: position 88,365 of record NW_017972922.1, on the reverse strand, counting down.
TTTCTCCAATGCTCACGTCAGAATCCCAGGTTGAAGCATCGGATGAATGTCCACTCTTATTTATTAGTTGGCTAATAATCTGTTGGCCATATTCGTCATCAGATGACGAAGCATAACCCAGACCCTTTTTATGATTGTAATAATTATCCGGTTTTTCTTTTGGTACATAGGCGGGACGGGGTGGAACCCTGACACCTTGACCAAAATGAAGACCTTCACCAAGCGAGAGGTCATAACCTTGGCTCGTCATGTAACCATTCGCTTGTGAACTGTACCGAGAGAAATGTCGCCCGGGTTCTTCTTCATCCGAATTAATATTCAAGAAAAAAATCTGGAGTAGGGGATGATTCCCCTTTTCCAAAGACTATTTCTTTTTCACCCCCTGTTTTTGCGGGTAGGATCATAGTCGTTCCGGATGAACTTTGGATATGTTTCGTTATCGTACAAGACGAACGAAGTCGCATATGTAGACTAGGGTCGTCATACAATTCTTGTATTACATCATCGAGATAACGTGAGTACTCTAAATCATCATTTATTATTTCATCGGCAAGCTGCCAGTTACAACTTTCATCCGACGAATTATTACCGTCAAGATCGATTACAAGAGGTTCAATGTCGTTTAGCACAAGACAACTTTCATCCGACGAATTATTACCGTCAAGATCGATTACAAGAGGTTCAATGTCGTTTAGCACAAGACATTCACTATAATCGAGCCCAACTTCGGTATCAGCTTCCTCTCCGCTGTCCGTACCATGGGCCGATGGTTTAGTATCGGATTCAGCACCATAAAAAAGGGAGTCAGTAAAGTAATTTTCTAACCCCTTGAATGGTTGTTTATCCGCGACCACCGTCTTGACCTCATTATTAGTGTCGACATATTTCAGACACTGATGGAGGGTAGAGGGAACTATAAGATTACTGTGGATCCATGGGCGACCCAACAGTAAATTATAGGAAGTCTCTGCATCGATTACATAGCAGGTGACTTCAGACTTCAAGTCTCCGAGTTGACACTTCACTCGGATTTTTCCCAACGGTCTTGATCCACTAGTATTGAATCCGTAGATGACAGTTCCCGTGGAGGCTAGCTTGCTGGCGGGAATTCCGAGGTGGTACATCAATCGTAGCGGCATAATGCTGACAGCGGAACCCGGGTCAACTTGGATCCGGTTGACAACGCTCGAACCGATATATCCAGTAAAATATAAAGGCCTGTCATGTTTTGAATTCCTGACTTGCATATCTTCTTTCGTGAAAGCAATGCAAGAAAACTTTGTGGTTGCTAAGTTGCAGTGTTGAATTGATGATTCTGGTTCTTCAGGAGTTGGCTTAATTTGAGTGAGAAATACTTCGGAGTCAGCCAAGGCTTCTTGTAAAGCCTCTCTGGTATCTTTAGAAAGACACAGTAATTCGTACAACGTGATCTTTGCTGGGATATTAGCTAACTGAGCCATGACGTCGAAACGGTATGGGGTATTCGAGCTTTCCGGTTTATCTCGTCCAATCGGTCGATTGAAACAAGACTGCTTCGGAACTTAAACCTCTTTATGTTGGGGTTCCTTTTCTTTTTGTTTAGCCGGTTGTTGCGGCTTCCTAGCAGCTACAGGAGGAGTTACAACTACCCCCAGCTCCGTAAGAGTTTTAGCATTTGGATTAGAGGTTTCATGATATTTATAATGGTATTCATTCCCACCTCTTGTAGCAATGTTGCCTAGGTACGGGTACGGGTGCGGGTACGGGACACGACAAATTTGTAAAAAGTAGGGTACGGGGACACGGCTGTATATATATAAAATAATTCACTTTAGAGTTTAGATCAATATTGAATTAAATACCTATTATATTTTTATTGTTTGTTATGTAAAGTGGAGATTATAAATAAGAAACTAAAGGAAAGTGCATGTTGCAGGTGTGAATGAAGACGGCGGGATGACAATGATCTCTTGGAGTTTTGAAGACAAAAATGTTAAAGAAGACAAGAAAGAGAAGAGGAATATATAGAAAAATAGATCAATTTGTATGTTATATACTTATATTATTATGTAACATTGGCTTGTATAATAAATGACAAATGTAAGTTATGTAACTAATTTGAAGATAATTCCAAATTTTAATTTTCATTACTTTCATCTTGAGCATACAAAAATACAAGTCTACCTTGCAAAACGAGAGTTAAAAATTACAAGCATATCGTTATAAGTTAGAACTGTACCCCAAAATATTACAAGCATCCCTCAAAATATTACAAGTATATTGTTTAAAGTTGCAAATATACCTCCAAAAGTTAGATTTATATCCCAAAAACTTACAACTCACTAGCATATTCCAAAAGTTAAAACTATATTCCTTGCACCGGTTAGAAGACAATCAACATTCAACATTTTCATACTCATTAAATACAACAGTCTCAAGCTCCGGCTCGTCAAGAGAAAGGTTTGCAACTTCTAAAATATCGGCACCATTGAATGATTCAAATTCATCTCCTCCTATGTCCCACATCTTTGTCTCCCCTTCAGAGTATTCCGAGGATCTCCTAGAAAGAAGACGAAGATTTGTGTGAACATATACCAAATCTTCCGCTCGTTGTGGAGCCATCTTATTCCTCTTAAGAGAATGAATAAATTTGTAAGTGCTCCAATTTCTCTCACAACAAGAAGAGGAACAAGGATGCCCAATCAACTTTAATGCTAACTCTTGCAATTTTGGTGTAGATGTTCCATAGATAACCCACCAAGTCTTTGCATCCATTTTCCCCCTATCATCCAAAGAGTCATGATCCGCAAATATACCTTGTGCGGCGGAAAATTAAGCAAATTCCACATTAACCATTCTCCGCTCCTCGGAGTTAGGAAAATAACTCTTCAAGCATTTACCTCTTTCATTTGAGATCTCGGGATCCATGTGTGGTGCAACTCGATTCGGGGCTTCAATGAGCCAAGTCGCACTATAATATCTACAAGATATAAAAACATTCATAAATAATATCAACTATTAAAAGACTAACCAATATAAATTAAAAGTTTATTTGAGGGAAAAAATGCTCACTTTGGATTTAGTGAATGAGCTAGGCAATGTAATGGTGTATTGCTCTTATTCCACCGATCAACAAGGATAGTATGTACCACATTGTAAAATGATGAATATTCATCATCTCTTTTGCTTTCTTTTCTATAAATGCAATTCTTCATTTTTTCAATCATAGAATCCCACATATCATAAACTAATTGAAGATTTGACTTGTCGGTGTCGGCGGATCAAACCATGTTGTAAATTGGTTCGGTAAAAGAGATAACATATTCTATTTTATCCCACCAAATATCATCCAAAATTTTGCCCTTAACAAATTGAGCCCTCCCAACATTATCATCTCGATAAAGACTCCAACTCTCACTAATGACCATGTCCATAAGGCCACGTTTGATCTTCTTGAATCGTCGCAACATGATAACAACCGAAGCAAAACGAGTTTCGGCTATAGTAAGCAATTTTAAATTCACATATTCATTGAACATTGCCAATCTCATGGAATGATTCATTATGAAGTTTCTTATAACAACAACATCATCGCTAACTTCGGTGATCCAACAACATTCCTCATACACTACCTCATTTCTTTCGGTATTCTTCGCCGCACAAATATTTTTTAAGGCAAGGTTGAGTGTGTGGACAACACATGGAGTCCAAAAAATATGAGGATGTCTTCCTTGCACAATACCTCCCGCGGATTTGCAAATCGGTGCATTATCGGTTATGACTTGTACAACATTATGAGGACCAACCTCTTCAATGGCTTTCAAGAGAATATCGGCTATATAATCCATATTCTTAGTTCTCCCCTCCGCATTGACGGCATTCAAGAACATCGTTCCATCTTCGGTCACCGCCATCACATTAATGAGAGGCCTTCTTTGTGAGTCGGACCACCCATCACTAACAATAGAAACACTCTTTGCTTTCCATGTTAATTTTATGGGCTCTAATAACTTCTCGATATGTGCCCTATCTTTTTGTAAGAGGCTTGTTCTTAGAAGATTGTATCCGGGAGGGATATAACCTCCAAGCGAATTGCTTGTGGCATATTTAAAAGCTTCGATGAAGTATGGATTTCTTACCAAATTGAATGATAAACCCCCCGTGTAAAACATTCGGGCAATGAGACCATGTAGGTGATCTCGGGCTCCACGATTAAAGGATTGTTCTATGGTGTTCCCCTCACTTCTTCTCTTCTTAGAAACTTCTTTTGTGGTAGTTGATGTAGGTAATGAAACACTCTTGCCCTTCTTTGCCTTCAATCTAAGCTCCGCTAGCTCCAACACTTTCTTCATCTCAATAATATTTTCATTCTTCACATTTGTACAACACTTGATTCCAAATAATTGATGTCTTAAGAGATGTGCTTTTACTCTTGAATGAGAACTTTTAAAAATTTCAAGACAATAATTGCATTGTCATTCCCAATTTCCACCGCCTCCCGTGGCTTTTCCAAGTTTTGTGACATATCTCCAAAGAGGAGCATTATCATCCTCTAGCTCGCTTTGTGAACTTGGAGTCTCCATCTAATTGTCTACAATTATTAACAAGAAAATACATGCATATAAGAAATAGGAAGAAAACTATTATTACTTTAATCAACAATTTAGAACTAATAAAATTACCTATATAAACAAATACAAGCATTAAAAATAATTTATAATTCAGCCCCTATATTTGTTCAGTAAAACTGTAAAAGCCAAACCAGCCCCTAACTTTCATAGGAGGAAAAAGGAGAAAACACCCAACTTTCATCGGAGGAAAAGGGAGAAAAACGCCAACTTTCATCGGAGGAAAAAGTAGAAAAAGTCGGGCGCTGTTCTTGCTGTCCAGGAAAAAGGAGAAAAGAGAAGAAAAAGTGGAGCGCTAATCTTGCTGTCCAGGAAAAAGGAGAAAAGAAAAAAAAAATCAAAAACAAAGGCGCTGATCTTTCTGTTCAGGAAGGAGAAAAGGAAAAAAAACAAAAACAAAACCCTAAAATCCATAAAATCAAACCTTGTAGGCGTTGATCTCGTCGTCGAGGAGAGGATTCGTTGTCGAGGCGCTGAAATTGCTTCGTGAAGGCTTTGATTTCGTCGTTGGCTTTCGTCGAGGCGCTGAAATCGGGCGCTGAAATTGCTTCGTTCGGCTTTGATTTCGTCGTCGAGGCAGAATCGCTTCAGAGGATGAGTTATTTCAAGTGGGCTTGAGTTATTGGGCTCAAATAGCGCCCGATTCGGCCTTTCTTTCAAATTTTCAGGTGCGGTTTTTTTTTTCTTCGCTCGCGAGTGAAATTTTGCCGTATCCCTACCGTTTGGGTACGGATCCGCACCCAACACGTACCCGACACGGATACGGGACCTAGATTGAAGTGTCGGGGTAACATAGTCTTGTAGCGAAAGATTCTTGCTCTTCTTCAGAAAGCGGTAAAGCTGGAATCTCTTCGTCATTCTTCTCAGGAATTGCCGAGGTTCCATAACAGGACTTCTCTTTTCCCTTGCCGTTTAATTTCTTCTTCGATGTGGATGTCGTCCACTGTTCGTCTTCAAGCAAATCCGGATGAACCCAAAGGATTTCGCCGTTGGGGGTTGTGTGAGATACAAGCCCCTTTTAGCGCTATCCATGAAGGTCATCGTTGATGGTCTGCATCTTGACCTTTGATACTGGTTCGGCTTGAAACCAGGATAAAGGAACCGATCCGAAGCTGATAGACACTACATTCGCACCTACTTTCTTCTCTTTCGGTTTTGGTGTTACGATTCCAACATCGATTAAGGTTTGTATTTTGTCTTTCAAGACATAACACGCCTTAGTGGGATGGTGGACCCTTCGGTGATATGCACAATACTTCGGGTCGTCGGTCTTCTTTGCCTCTTCGTGGTTTGTGACCTGTGGAAGCTTGATCTTATTGTTATCCAGCAGATATTTGAAGATAACCGGAACTTCATCATCTTTGAATGAATACTCTTTTGGGAATCTGGGCTCTGAAGTCTTAGGTTGCCTCTGAGGCTGTTGATTCTGATTCGGTGCCAATTGGAATGATGACTGCTGTGGTTGTTGTTGTGGCTGTGATGTTTGATGCGCATCAACAGCGGCCCCGGATCCTCTTCCTCTGCCTCGAGAGTTAAAGTTCTGTTTTTGAGTATTAGCTGGTGGTTGACCCCTCTCCAAATTTCTTCGCTTGAGAAAGCGTTCAGCTTGTTCACCTCACTTTCAATTCTTTCCAAGTTTTAGAAGGCGCAACCCCCATGACTTCTAACACATCCAGCGACAAGTTATTGTAACATGTCTGTAGGATGAATTCTTCTGTGAGCGGATCTTGGCAGTTTACCGCTTTGTTCCGGAATCGTTTGACGAAGACATCAACCGACTCTCCACATTTCTGCTTCTCGTCCAACAAGGTGCCAATAGAGACCTCAGTGTCGTCGTCGAAGAAATTTGTGAGAAACAATCCTTCCATATCCTCCCAGCTAGTGATACTCCCGGGTTTGAGGCGTCGGTACCAATCGAATGCAGGCCCACGGAAGGTTCCTACGAATGACCGGACCATCAAGGCTTCGTTTCCGGATATTGCGCCGAGATGTGACTTGAAATAGATCAAGTGCTGAGTGGGTGAACCCCTGCCATCAAAAGGAGTAAAATTAATCAAATTAAATTTTGGGGGATAAGGAATCAGATCCGGAGTAAAATTAATCAAATTAAATTTTGGGGGATAAGGAATCAGATCCCACTCCCTCGGGTACGGGTATGAAATGCCCGTTTTTTTCACTTCTTGGGCCCTCATCAGAGCATTGACCTTGCTCTCAAGATCTTGCATCTTCTTGTCTTCTTCCTCACTCTTCTTTAAATAAATTTGAGGAGGTTGAGTAGATGATTTGGCCGGGCCGCTTACGGAATTGTCTTTATCCGGAGGAGGATCATCAAAGATAGTCTCATCTTCTTCATTATCAACCTCGGTTATACGTACAGGTATAGCGTTACGCCGGCTGGATTCCGCCTTTTGGCTTGATTCCGGTTGGTGTTGCTGAGCCTGCAAATCTCGCATTTGCTGCATGGTCAACTCCATCTCGGTTTTGATTTCAGCTCTAATTTTCTCGCGTTGTTTAGCTAACGCTTCCTGTAGTATCTGAGCCAATTGATCTGGCGTGATTGTGAAAGATTCTCTGGCTCGTCCAACACTGGACGTGGTATCGTCCGATGCAACGGCGGAACAAGTATCTGACAGTTCCTCATCTGAAGATAACCCCTCGTGCATTTTCTTGTAATCTCGACGTCGGTTGGCTCTTCTTTGTAACCGCGACATTCTTTGAGATAGACCCTGCTCAACTCTCCCTTCCGGAGAGAAATCAGGATCAGGGTTGACTAATTGTTGCTTTCCTCTGCCGGTCATGTTAATAGTGACCTCAGGAAATTCATCTCGCCGAATTGCAGGTCTCTTCTTGTTGAAGCGTCTCACTTTGGGTTTTGACGTTTCCGTAGACAGTCTTTGAAATACGGAGACTCTCGTTGAATTAATTTTAGAGCAACCGCATTCTGTCAATACTGCTTTAATGAACCTCTCGCAGGAGCAGTGAGACTCATCTTCTCGGACAATTCTTTTTCTTGAGTTATTTTTCTGATAGTACAACTCATCGTTATTGTGATTTGAGCAACCTATCTCTTGTGTTTGAACCTTGTTAACATGACAGGACGACTAGTCGTTGCCCCTGGGCGATCCAAGGTTGAAGTTTTAAATCCACCCCTTTGCGGGAGTAGAGTCTTCATTGGTCCTAAACGAGAATGAATTGATGTTTTCTCGTTTTGGACTTGTGCAGTTCTGACGGGCGGATATTTACGACCCCCTGCGTAGGAAACCAGTAAGGGTTTATTTGCTGGGTCCGAGTGCTCTTTGATTGGAGTTTTGCCTCGATCGTTAGCCAAAGGACCGAGGCGATCCGCCATTGTAACTTTAAACTTTGACAAATCGGGACTGACCCAGGGTTTCACTGAAAATGCAGCAAACGGGTCCGGAACGGATGTTTGCGGCGTCTTCGGAACCCAAACTTTACGATTCTTTGGTGGTTTTTCAGACACCACTTCCTTCTTGATTCCTTGCGTTTGTTGACGAAGGGCGCGGGCACGGGCGGCCTTCACCTGACGCCTTTGTATACGTTCCTTAAGGGTTGAACGAGCCCTTTTGACGATGGTCCATTCCTCCGTCGTAAGTTGTGCAGAAATATGATTATTTTGTCGTTGAGGTAACTGAACCACTTTATGCTTTCTCGACTCTAGGTCCGCATAATAATGGATCCCGTCGGTTTGTTGCATGGCCTTAGCCAATTGTCGAGCACGGCGCTGGCGCTGTCTTTGACGAGCTCTCTTCGTCAGCACCGGTGAGCTATGATTCAATGACTCCTTAACTGGTGCGGAGTCACTTGGAGCAGAGATGTTGCAGGTAGATTCCTTAGCAACAGTTGGGCAAGAACCTTCACCTGCGGTCTTCATCGAAATTGAAGACTTGGGAACTTTCTTGGAAGAGGAAATCCTCCTGCACTTGCGAGGCGAGGAAGATTTTGAAGATGAGGATGACAGGTACTCCTCGAATTTTGCCTCATCGAATTCATATTCGATCTCTTCAGTGACTATGATCTTGATCGGCTGTGACACTGCGGCCTCGGAAGCGAGGCCGCTGGCTCCCACTGTGGTCGCCAGTTTGTTTTCAGCGAAAGTCATTTCCATTGTCGATTCCATTAAAACTTCAGTCGTTTACAGAAAATTACAATGAAAATAAGCAAAAATACAACTCTCGAGAAAATAACACAGAAATTGTTTATCAACTCCTGCTTTTGTGGGACTTTGCCTGTGCCGGGAGTGCTTTGGCTCGTGGACCACCGATTCACAGATCGTGAGGGGGTTTAAAGATCATTCCTTCGTTTATCGAAGTAAGAATGAAAGTCAGCGAATATCTTATCGATGTAAGATGTTCACTCTTCCAAAGATCAAGTCTGAGCTTAGATCTCTAGGAATCACCAAACGTTGTTTATGAAAGGTGAAAATTCTCTCTTTTCCTTAAGATTATCGAAAGCCCAAGTCTTTATGCTCCAATCTGCTCTCTGTCCTTTATTTCGTGTCTAGGGAGGTATTTATAGGGGTAGGAGTGCATAACAGTGGAAACGGGGGCGAGATAACTGACCAAACGACTGTTCTTTGGCCGCACCAGTCCAAGCTGCCGCGGCTATTGGCGCGGCAGTATGGACTGTCGCGGCCAAAGGAGCGGTTACCACCACGTTTTATTGTGCCTGAAACTGTTCTCCCACGACCTTTAACCACCTTTTTCGTGGTTTAACTGCTTGTCCACGTCAGCACACGTTCTATTTCTGATATGCCTCCACGTGGGCTTCAAAAAATTATCGTATAACTGCCTTGTAACCGCCGCAGCACCCCTTGTAATAGCCGCGCCACCATAGACTGTCGCGCCTTAGCCGCGGCACCATAGGCTGCAGCGCCTTAGCCGCGGCACCATGTACTGCCGCGCCTCAGCCGTGCCGCCATGTACTACCGCGCCTCAGTCGTGCCACCATGTACTGCCTGTTGGTGTGTATTCTTCCATGTTGTCTCACTTCTTTTGAATGATCCCCTCTGATTAAGAGAATGGCGTTTATCGTCTTCTCTTTGCCTTGAGTAGTATTTGGATGTCCGTAAGCATTTTTTGACGCCTACAGTAGGTACCAGATTCCCTACTTGATAAAACAAATTGAAGAAACACTGAAATTTTAAGGAAATACAGAATTAGACTTGCAAGTTTTAATAAACAAATTTTCATCAAAAGAACAAATTTAAATCTGGATGTTTAAGTATAAAGAACTGATTTCACCAATGGATCAAACTGCCTATATAAAGATTGAGAAAATGGAGAGCAAGTAAAGACATGTAATATAACAAGTCTACATTAGATTTATCAAAATGGGTAAGATTGACTATAAATCAGAAAAGGAATAAAATGACAGATTTTGACTCATGGAAGAAAGGATAATATAAGAATGCTAGTTAACTTGTGAAATATAAGGCCTTGAACAAGTAGCTACTTGTTAAATCAACCAAGGCAAGAGAATTAAGGTAGGGACAGCAGAAAATATAACAAACATACTCACAGATTGGGCTAAAGTAATTAAACTAACACATCAAAAGTCAAAAAGCCCTAAAAATACACAATATTACAATCAAGTCATCGACTTTCCCAGTTTTCCAACTCCACTCATGAACTTTCAAATTCCAGTAAACAACAGTGATTTTCAATACTCAGAAGAAACTCCTTGATGGCATTAAATAGTGGGCATCAATTACAATTTTAAAACTTTTTCTGTAATTTTAGCCTAAGGTCTGAATGATCTTAAAAAATCTCGGAAACATGATTTTTAAAACAAATTAATGAATCTCTGATCCCCCAATGGAAACCTAAAATCACATTTGGAATGCATATTTCTCACAATGGAATTCTAGCATACAATGATACAAAAACGCATCAAATAGCATACAAAAAAACAAATACGAGAAAAAGGCACATGCATAGTCCCATAATAACTAATATTTCTGGTTAATATTAATTATTAAATTGTTACACAAACATAAATTTGTCGTGTTTCTTTTTATTAGTTGCAGTAACCAAAATTCCATAACGAAACTAAAACCATCATGAAAGCAAAATCCATAAGAGGCTCCAATCCAACTATCCAAGAGTGATCTTAAGCTATATATCATATAAAACCATGACTACGTATTATTAGCTATGAAGTGTGAGCTGAATTTAATATCATACAAACCAAACAAATGCATCAAGTTTGAGGTAAATGGATTCTACAGGAACATGAAACAAATCACAAAAAATCAAGGTTTTGATCCAAAAACAATAAAGTATTTGTACAAACCTGACTGTGTGGAAATTCGCCTCCAAACAGGAATAACTAATTTCTTCTTATTTTCTTTATGACCCTTTCCTCCTCCCATTTTTGGAACATAAAAAGTGTGATCAGGAAAACACCCCTACGGACATAAAAACAATACCATCATTAGAAGAGGCCATTTGACTTTCCGAGAATGCAAGAAGTTGAAAATAAAAGTAGCTCCTTAAGTCATATGAATGCGAAGAGAAGGCCTGATAAAGATCCCTCCCACTGCACCGAAACTCCAAATTTATGACAAGGGTTAAAGGTTACAATTTGCCAATTTTATACTCGAACATGCCCCTGCATTGATCACCCTTTTTATGGGCCAAAAACCTCGAGTCATGCGACAATATCATTTTTTTCAATCAGATATATAATGCGAACCTAGCTTGCTCTGCTACCATCTTAATGTTCTCTTCCGCCAGACCAAACTCTGAAGCGGTAATTAAGGGTTGAGGACTATCTCTAACAAGTTCAAATAGCTAAATCATAATAGACTACTTAATCTATCCATGAGAAGTGTCATAATGCCCCGAATTTCTCTTGTCCAAGTGTGCTTCACTATAAAGTTTTTTTGCGGTAATTAAGGGTTGAGGACTATCTCTAACAAGTTCAATGCATCGTTTGTGAACCCACGTGAATGAATTCACGTGAACACGTGAAGAGCTGGGGACCACATGTGTGCGTGGGTGAATGAGGTGCATGAAGAGATTAAACGCGAAACAAAAAGCCAGGTGCGGAGATACGGCCCACCCGATTTCTTTAGTCTATAAAATCCTATCCTAGGGTTTCGTGTGAAGATAGGCAGGAGTGTGGGCGGTTGCAAATTGTGTGCTAGTTGGGACTTCTTTGCTGGCGGCTACGAAGAAGAGCAAGGCGAATTTTTTTTCGGTTTCTCTTGTGCGGCTACAGTGCAAGTCTGGGGTTTGCTTCAGCGGCTGCAGGAGAGAGAAAGTGCAGTCCTTGTTTTGTTTCTTTTGAGAGAGATTTTGTAAGAGGGATTTGAGAGTTTGTTTGAGAGGGTTTAGAGTTTGTGAAATTATAAACCCTAGTTGTATCTCTCCCTCTAATAGTAGATCTCCCCCTCCTTGCCCCGTGGACGTAGGCTATTTGCCGAACCACGTAAAAGTTGTGTTCTTGTCGTGATTTGTAATAGCTTGTAGGATCCCTCGACAGGTCAGTCCTAGAACTGATGAGAGGAAGAGCCGATATCTCACTTGGTTGAGATATCCGCTTCAGATTCTTGTTTCCTTGGTGAGACGGGAATTCTTATCGATCTAATCTCTCTTGTTGTGCTGCCGAAGTGCTGCCGAAATTTTCGCTGCGCACAACAAGTGGTATCAGAGCTCCGGGTTGGACTTGGGAGCTTGTTTGAAGGATTCGCTGAAGAATTCCTATTTGAAGATTAGATCGATAATATGGGTGAAACAAGCACATCGGGATCGTCTCTTACGAAGACGATACATAATTTGAGCATCAATAACATGAAGATTGATGTTCCGAAGTTCGACGGCAAGATTAATTTCGGATTGTGAAGGTGTCAGGTGATGCACGCCTTGGACGCTCAGAATTTGGAGGAGACTCTTGAGTTATAAGAGAAACCTGCCGAGATGGAAGCTAAGGTTTGGAAGAAGATGAATAGTAGGACGTGTGGAGTTATTCGGTCATGCTTGACGCCGGATCTTATTTATGACGTGATGAACGAGACATCGGCGAAGAAGATGGGCTAAATACCCATATTGGTATTTTAATTCCATCCTAATTTCCAACAAGGTATTTTAAATAGGCAAACCCTCTTTAAGACATTTTAATTGATCCAACTAATCAATAAGGCATGTTTTCTCGTTGGCGGGCAAATTTCCGACGAGATCTCGTCACGTGCATGGCACATGATGTCTCAAAACTCATTTTTAGCAGCGGCGACGGCAACAATCTCTTCATATTCAGCCGATTCGATGGGGTTAGCGATCTCAGCCGGCGTCATAACCGTTATTTTATCCTACTTTGGGCTGAATATGACGAGATTGTTGTCGTCGCCGCTGTTAAAAATGAGTTTTGAGACATCACGTGCCATGCACGTGACGAGATATCCTCGGAAATTTGCCCGCCGACGAGAAAACATGCCTTATTGATTAGTTGGATCAATTAAAATATCTTAAAACAAGTGGTATCAGAGCTCCGGGTTGGACTTGGGAGCTTGTTTGAAGGATTCGCTGAAGGATTCCTATTTGAAGATTAGATCGACAACATGGGTGAAACAAGCACATCGGGATCATCTCTTACGAAGACGATACATAATTTGAGCATCAATAACATGAAGATTGATGTTCCGAAGTTCGACGGCAAGATTAATTTCGGATTGTGGAGGTGTCAGGTGATGGACGCCTTGGACGCTCAGAATTTGGAAGAGACTCTTGAGTTATAAGAGAAACCTGCCGAGATGGAAGCTAAGATTTGGAAGAAGATGAATAGTAGGACGTGTGGAGTTATTCGGTCATGCTTGACGCCGGATCTTATTTATGACGTGATGAACGAGACATCGGCGAAGAAGATGTGGGAAACGCTCAATAAAAAGTATCTTACTAAGAGCATTGAGAATCGGCTTCACTTGAAAAAGAGGTTTTACCAGTTCAAGATGAAGAGGGGAGTTTCTATTAGGGAGCATGTTAATAACTTCACAAAGCTACTTTCAGACATGGCCAATGTGGATATCATGGTTGAGGATGAAGACAAGGCGATGCTACTTTTGTGTTCGTTGCCCGAGGATGATTATGGTACTTTTGTCCTAACTATGATTAATGGAAGAACTACTGTTAGTTACAAGGAGGTGACCTCAGCGTTGGTGAATTATGAGTTGAGGAAGAGTGTTGATGAGTCCTCCGAGAAGGCATCGGGAGATGCATTAGTAGTTCATGGTCGTGGTTCAAACCGAAGCAGAAGGTCGCGGTCTAGAGGTGCACATCGTGGGATTCATAGGAATCAGTGTGCCTTTTGTAAAGAGGATGGACATTGGAGAGCCGAATGCCCAAATTTAGATCGAGCCGAGAAGAATAAGGGGAAAGCTGTACAAGCTTCAGAGGTAAATGTTGTCAAGACTAGTGGCAACAATTCAGATTCGGATTCTTCGGGCTATTCGTTGTCTGCACTATCGTCAGTTTGTGTTGCCAACTCTACAGAGTGGATGTTGGATTCGGGTGCTTCATACCACGTTTGCCCTAGAAGGGATTGGTTCTCCAGCTTTCAGAAGTTGGAAAGAGAGGATGTTGTGCTCATGGGTAATGAACATGCATGCTCTATTGGTGGTATTGGTACCGTTCGGATTAAGATGAGTGACGGGATGATGCGGGAGTTGGATGAAGTGAGGTTCGTTCCGCAGTTGTCGAAGAACATCATTTCACTAGGAGCTTTGGTGGCATCTGGCTATAAAGTGACCTTGGTGGATGCACGTTTGAAGGTCACATTGGAGTCCATGATTGTGATGAAGGGCGTCAGAAGAAGCAATTTATATTATTTGCTCGGAAGCACGGAGATTGATAGGGAGATGACGACTTCATCAGATTCGGCTAGACTGTGGCGTTATTTGATGCTGGGTTATTTGATTGGTAATGTCGTGTATAGGTTGTTAAGGAGTGCATTGACCTGCAGTTTGAAGTCCTGTGAACCCATTGGTATGAGCAAGAAGACCGAGATGGAGTTTGGCACTTCTATCCATCATTCGAGGGGTCTTCTGAGGCGTGTTCATTCAGGCATACGGGGGCCTTCCAAAGGAGCATTATTGGGAGGTAATAGGTATGTGGTTTCCGCAGTTGGGGATTGCTCTAAGCATTGGTGGGTTGTAACCAAGTCCCGTTGGTGTGAAGTCCTAGAAGCCCGCAACAGATATAGGAAGTGTATTGGTAGAAAGGTGAAGGTACTTCAGTCTGATGTTAGAAGAAGGTACAAGAGGGACCTATACCTGCATTTGTGCCGAGCTCACGGCAATAGGAAACACTTCATTGGTGTGAAAACTTTGAGGCGACGTGATGAGATGGCAGATTTGGGGAGCTGTTCCTTTCTGGAGGAGGATAGACATTTGATGTCGAGCATTGGCATTGGTGTGCGGGCTACGACATGTTTGGGTCGTCTCATGTATAGGTTGCTGACTGCTGCATGTAGAGATATGGGATCTGGTGGAGCTGCTTCAGATTTTGGGTTGCGTCGGATGTTTGGCTACCCAGCACTTGGTCACATCGTGGATGTGAGATTTGATCCGATAGCACATTTGGGATTCAGAGGCGTGTTTAATTATCAGGTATTGGCTTCTGACTTTGTTCTGAGCAGGTATGTCACGTTTAACTCTCGGCAGGTGGAGAGTGGTGATCAGATCATTAGGATATCGCAGCAGGTGGAGAGTGATGCTACTTCACGTTGGGTAGAACTTATTCCACATACTCCAGATCATACTGCGTCATTTGGGATTCCAACTGAGGTGACACAGGTTGGGGATCATTTGATTTCGGATGCAGATGATGGATTGTTTTTGGATTCGGTTGCAGCTGGTGGACTTGATCTGGATACGGCCATTGGTTCACCTCAGATGGAGGTGTTTGATTTGTCTCAATTTGGGGCCATAGAGAGTGCTATCAGTTGCAGATTGTTTGGTGATATTGAAGAAGAGTTAAAGACTTTTCTATTTGATTGAGGGTCTTTGGATGCCATTTGGATGAACTACGTGAAGGCTTGATTCCTTGGGCAAGAGGATACGTAGGCAATCTTTATGATGCAGCCGATTTGGTGAGCGACATCGACATTTGGGGTGAGTGTTCGCACTCCCATTTGGGTCTCAGCAAGTGAGACATTTGGTGTAGTCGGTGTAGGCTCAGTTTGATTTGGTGAGTAGACACTATTTGTTTTGGGTTGAGTGTTCGCACTCCCGTTTGGGTCTCGACCTGTTGTGGATGGAATCCGTTGTCATGAGTCCGTTGCCATGGCGTACTGGATACAACAAGTGAGGCATTTGGTTTGATTGGTGTCGGCTCAGTTTTGGGAAAACTTCGTCGAGGTGGAGAATTGTGAACCCACGTGAATGAATTCACGTGAACACGTGAAGAGCTGGGGACCACATGTGTGCGTGGGTGAATGAGGTGCATGAAGAGATTAAACGCGAAACAAAAAGCCAGGTGCGGAGATACGGCCCACCCGATTTCTTTAGTCTATAAAATCCTATCCTAGGGTTTCGTGTGAAGATAGGCAGGAGTGTGGGCGGTTGCAAATTGTGTGCTAGTTGGGACTTCTTTGCTGGCGGCTACGAAGAAGAGCAAGGCGAATTTTTTTTCGGTTTCTCTTGTGCGGCTACAGTGCAAGTCTGGGGTTTGCTTCAGCGGCTGCAGGAGAGAGAAAGTTCAGTCCTTGTTTTGTTTCTTTTGAGAGAGATTTTGTAAGAGGGATTTGAGAGTTTGTTTGAGAGGGTTTCGAGTTTGTGAAATTATAAACCCTAGTTGTATCTCTCCCTCTAATAGTAGATCTCCCCCTCATTGCCCCATGGACGTAGGCTATTTGCCGAACCACGTAAAAGTTGTGTTCTTGTCGTGATTTGTAATAGCTTGTAGGATCCCTCGACAGGTCAGTCCTAGAACCGATGAGAGAAAGAGGCGATATCTCACTTGGTTGAGATATCCGCTTCAGATTCTTGTTTCCTTGGTGAGACGTGAATTCTTATCGATCTAATCTCTCTTGTTGTGCTGCCGAAGTGCTGCCGAAGTGCTGACGAAATTTCCGCTGCGCACAACATCGTTTGCATGACTACTTGCATATCAATACTTAACTAACAGATACCAGCATCTGGTTCTTCAATTAGAGCCCAACCCAGAAGCTAAACCCCATCCAATCATCAAGCTACCTCCTCAAAATGAAAAGTAGCAGTAAAAACCCTTCCATATTCCTTGAATTTTCACAACCCAGAACCCCAAAAACTAGCATGTTGCAGAAAACCTGCACCTCAAAGTTGCTGCTTAAATCAAAATCCCAAAGTTTCCATAATATCATCAAAATTATTTCGAAATTCTAACAGATTGTAAAGACCCGTCATAAATAAATAGGTGGGGAAAAAGCTAGTTAAAGAAAATTCACCTGATAATTGAATCGCGGGTACAAGATTCTACACGATCGCAGTGGGAATCGAGCCTGCATCCCCCGCGTCTTTCGATTGAAGACGACGAAGGGCTCTCACTCCTCCTGTGAGTTGTGATTGTCAAAATGAGCTGGGCTTTTGCCCTGGGCCCTAAATGAGGCCCAGGTGTCGTCAGGTTTCAAATCCAGTTGAAGTGATCTGATGGATGTTTGGTTGGGTTGTAACAAACCTTGGTCACCAACTTCCGTTTTCGCATAAAAATGTCTCTAGTGTGCACCCCGTGCAAAGCACAACCTCTTTTTTTAGCATTTTATTTTGAACATGCCTCCCTCTAAAATTTAATATATTTAATTTAATTATTATATACTTAAAATTAGAAATTATATCTACTGTTCTATACTTAAAAGGGTATTGTTCTACTTACCCAAAGATTTACTGTTCATGCTATAGTAATTTACCGTGGTATTTACTATAGCATAAACAGTAAATCTTTAGATCATACTTTAAGTATAGAGGAGTAGATAACATATTTTATTAGATAGAAATACTGTGAATTTTCAAATTAGAAAATATTATAGTTACTTGATAATAGTTTCAAGTCCGTGGGACTTTATTGATTTTATCAGAAAATTGTTGCAAGTTTTTCACAAAAGATAAATAAAAGTTCACTGTTTTTAGTTCAAGAATGGTTTTCTGAAAATATGTGATATTTTATACTGATTTGAAAGTTTGTGGTACTGTTATCTAATAAAAATAGTCCATGGTTTATACGAGCAATGTCTCAAATGCTTTTCTCATATTGGATGCTAAATTATATCCTACTTTTTAAATTGGGCTCACAAAATCTTCACGTTTGTAATTAAGGTAATTAAGCACCTTCTTACAAGTAGTGTTCCAGTCTTCGTACTCGTAAAATTTCAACAGTATGGGATGTAGTCACCTCCCTCCTTTTTTAAGGTATATCAACCATCATGAATTCTTTAATTAGGCCAATTGCACGCATTATAGTTTTATAGTTTTCCCTACTTTGCACTTAGGAGCTGTTTGGTTAAAAAAAAATTCCCTTGAAAGCCTGCCAAAGTGTCACTTTTTTGGCAAGTTTTAAGCAAAAACGCCTCTAAAAAAGAGGATTTTACTTGAAAGCTTGTCAACGTTTTTGACACTTTTGGCAGGCTTTCAACAGTAACTTTCCCTCAAAAACAGGGAACCAAACAGCCCCTTACATACTTTCTCCTTGTTTTCTTTTCTGTAGTACTTACTACGCCTATGATGTTTATGGAATATGCATACTGATCTTACTCAGACATTTACAATTACCGGAGTTGACCTCCTTCAATCATACAATAAATTGAAAGAGAGAGAGGAAACGAAAATAATAAAATAATCCTCATCACATTTTAATAAAAGAAGAAAGAGAGAGAGAAGGGTATTATGGTCTTCACATATTTTAATCTCTTGGGTTTTGTGTTTTGGGGCAGAGAGAAGGGTATTATGGTCTTCACATATTTTAATCTCTTGGGTTTTGTGTTTTGGGGCTCAGAGAACAGAATCTTTTGGTCTTCACATATTTTAATCTCTTGGGTTTTGTGTTTTGGGGCTCAGAGAACAGAATCTTTATTTTTGGAGGTAAAACACCCATTGACAAAGTCTTGGCGGTGGGAAGCACGTTTCCTTGGCTTTTGGGGGCTGGAAGCATTTTTCCCTAAATTAAAAACAGTGCAGTGCTCGAACCAATTATTTTTCAACCAAACACTTTGAAATACTTCTTGCACAATAAATTTACATATACCAAATAACAAATTTGAAGTTGATTTCCCAAAAAAGAAAGAAAACGGAACCATCCCTTTTCAGCTCTCTTCAACTAGTACAATTCTATTCATTCCACGCTTCGAGTTCGTATTTGTTCAATTAGGCTCGGGACAATTTGCAAAAAGCTCCTGTACAGACATGCGTCCTACTTCAGCCAAACTCAAAAAGTCTGGAATTGGACCAGGCACCTCAACTTTACATATTGCACCCTCAACCTTGTACTCCCTTCTCTTCCTCGTATTATTGCTTCTCAGCCTTTTGGGTATCAGTTGAAGACTACCCAAATCTTCTTCAAGCTTCTTGATGTGATCAACAATTTTCTTCTCGTCAAAGGAGCAAACCTTTTTCCTCTCACCCTTTCGGGAAATGCGATTCAGAGGTCCCTTCATAACCTGCAGGGGATTATATACTTGAATATTTAAATAGCAAAATTTCACATAACCACAAAAAGCTTGACCCGTTTTTGGGGTCAACGAAAACTTTTAAAAGTACCACGCAACACCAAAAAACTTTTAGGGTTAGATGACAAAACCCTAAAATTTAATTTTCCCTGAGATCATCTATTTATTGCACAAAATACAACATAAAATAATAAAGGGTTTTTGCATCTTTAGTTAAAGACTTGGGGGTTATGTGGTGTTTTTTACCCTGTTCTTGTTTGCGCCGTCGCATGAGAGGAGCGGGTCCTGGGCCGTCGTTGCCATCGGACGCTCTCGTTTGAGTCCCTAGTCAGATCTTGGCTGTGTCTTTAAATAAAGAGCGCAGGAATTCTATCTGGACTAGGACTTAAAAAGGAATGAGTTCTAGCTTTAGTTTTATTTGGAAAATCCACTACTAACTGTTGACCGGATATCCTGACTTGATTAGGACTTCATTTTTATTTTTTTTCCCTAACGCAAAAAATTATGTAGAGAGTATGAACGATGTTATCAATTTTGTATATTAGGATAATGTCACTACTACAATCAGAACAATGTATATGGCCATCATAATTATTGTGGTGTTAGTACAATCAAATTATTGTATTGCGAACTTTAAAGCATATATTGAAATCATCATGTACTTGTTCTATATATGATGTTCTACTCATAGATGGGTCTATATTAGGATAATGTCACTACTACAATCAGAACAATGTATATGGCCATCATAATTATTGTGGTGTTAGTACAATCAAATTATTGTATTGCGAACTTTAAAGCATATATTGAAATCATCATGTACTTGTTCTATATATGATGTTCTACTCATAGATGGGTCTCCGTTTTGCCCCTTAAAACGGTCAAAAAACGGCTATTTTTCGAGGGTTTTTTGGTCATTTACCTAGGGGGCTGCTTCTATAAATAGAGGGGGGGTTTCAATTCATTTTCTCACAACAAAACTCATCTATTTCTCTCTCTACTACTCTCTTATACAATCTTATACTATCTCATACTAATATACTATCCTATAATCTTTTGTATTTTCTAATACTTCCAACAAATGGCTTCTGGGTCTGATTATGAAGAGCAACATGCAACTCCTACCGATCCAGAGATGAGTCCTCCTACAACAACTCCTCATCCTACCGGTGTTAATCCTGAATCTGGTGGCGACGAATCTACGGCACCAAGAGCTCCAAAAAGGCCGAGGTCTGATGTATGGAATTTTTTTGAGAAGATAGACGTCACCAAGGATGAACACGGTAGGATCATCTCTCAGAATGCGAAATGTGCGTTGTGCGGCCAGATATTCAAAGCTCATCATAAGAGCGGCACCAACCATCTCAAACGGCATATTGAAAAACACAACAAAGGCCAAAATCTACAAGGTGATATCCGGCAGTCTATGCTTTCCCAATCATCCTCTTCAGGTACCCTCGGCAGTTGGAATTATGACGCTGCCCGAGCCCGGAAATGCGTAATCAGGTTTATTGTTCTTAAAAACCTTCCTTTTAAATTAGTAGAAGATGATGAATTTGAAGATTTATTTAGAGATGGTTTTTATCCTGCATTTACAAAATTTTCTCGTCAAACCTGTCAACGTGATATTTTAAAATATTATGTTGAGGAACAGGGAAAAATAATTTCTTATTTTAAAAATTTAAACTGCAAATTTTCTTTAACTTCTGATATTTGGTCATCTAGAGTGCAAACTGGTTATTTATGTATAACAGCACACTGGATTGATGAAAGTTGGAAAATGTTTAAAAGAGTTGTTTCTTTTATTGCAATTGAAGAGTCACACACTGGTATTAATGTTGCAAATTTAATTGTTGAAGAACTTATGAAACTAGAAATTGATCAAAGAATATTTACTCTTTCACTAGATAATGCAAGTAATAATAATGTAGCTGTTGATTTTCTGAAAATAACTTTGTCATTGCCATGTCATGGTGAGCTTTTTCATGTTAGATGTATCTGTCATATTTTAAATTTAATTGTTCAAAGTGCATTTTCTGAAATTAAACCCATGATAGAAAAAGTTAGAACAGTTACTAATATGCATAATGCTTCTGAAATGAGAATTAAAAGATGGAAACAATGTTGTAAAAGAAAAAATTATAAGCCTAGACTAATTCCAAAAGATGTTGACCATAGGTGGAATTCCACCTATGCAATGTTATCTGTAGCAATAGAATATAAAGAAATTATAAATGATTTTATAAATTTTTATGCTTCTAGTTCTAGCTCTGGTAGTGCTTATGGAATAACTGAAGATGAATGGACAGTTATATGTAAATTAAATGAGATGTTACAAGTTTTTTATGATGCTACTATGTTATTATCTGGTTGTTATTATCCAACTATTACTTTAGCTGCTTTACAAATTTTAAATATTCAAAAAAATTTTACAAAATATCGTATGGATGATATTTTTGGAAGTATAATTTTTGAAATGGAGAGTAAATTTAATAAGTATTTTAGGCCTATTCCTCATATTTTTGGTATTGGTGTTCTTATTGATCCATGCTTGAAGGAAATTGGCCTTCGAAGTTTGTTACAATCATTGTATGGTGGACAGATTATAGACTTAGATGATGGATCCACCCTTACTGCTACTACTCATTATTTAGCTATTAGAAATTATTTTCAAACCTTATATGATGAGTATGCAGCTAGATATGGTGTAGCTACACAACAGTCTTCAGCTTCGGCACCTTCAGCTTCGAGCACAGGTCGAGGTAAAAGTGTAAGTTTTGATAGGTATGCAATGGTAGCTGAACTAACTGGTGGATCTGGAACTTCATCAGGATTAGATGTTTCTGAAATAGATGAATATTTTTCTGCTTCTTTAGTTAGATGTCAAGGAAATGCTTTAGATATTTTGCAATGGTGGAAAGTATATGGATCAGTTTCATATCCTATACTTTCCACCATGGTTCGTGACTTACTATCAGTGCAGGTTTCGACTGTAGCCTCGGAATCCGCTTTCAGCACAGCAGGACGTTTGATCGACGACCACAGGACATGCTTAGATCCGTATACTGTACAAGCGGTGATGTGCTTACAGGATTGGTGGAGATACGAGAAGCGAACACAAGGCATCGAACGGATTGCTATGATTGAAGATAAATTTGAAGAGTTGGGACTAGCAGATAGATATAATGATTAGATAATATTCATAAAATTGTAATTTTTATTTCTTAGCTTTAAATTTGAATTAAATTATTTCGAAAAAAGTTGCAAATGATAGTGATATGGGTGAGTAGGTGCCAACCTAGTTGGGATGTACTCATCTATTGTGATGCGACGAATTTCGAAATAAATTTATACTTGTAAAGGATTTACCGATTATTAATAAAGAAGTTATTTTTATCATTTTTTGTACTTGTAATTTATGTCATTTCATTTCAAGTTATTAATAAAATTTATGACATTTTTTATAATAATTTATAATTTATGGTTTTGTTAAAATTTAAAAAAATAAAAAAAAACAAAATTTAAAAAAAAAACAAACCGGGCCGGCCCGGTGTCCGGCCCGCTCAGGCCCGGGCCCGGGCCCGGGTCCGGGCTTGGGTTTTGCCCGGCCCGGGCCCGGTTTTCCGGGCCGGGCCGGGCCCGCCCGGCCCGGATGGACAGCCCTAGTCTTATGGGATATTTAAATCTATTTTCTAATGGAAGGAGTTTGAGTTATAAACATGATCATCAATTAGAGTAAAATATAGATTTCATCTAAGGGGGTGTTTGGTTCAATTTCTAGAAATTATAGAAAATATTTTTCACTTAAAATATGATTTCCTTGTATTTCTTAAAAAAAATTATAGGAAAAGTTTTGAGGAATCAAAAAGTACCAATTTTCTTGTTTTTTGTACTTTGCTTGTTTGGTTCAAAACAAGAAAATGACTCATAATTTTATAGAAAATAACAAGATTTGGTAGGTTTTTAATTAAATATATGGTATGTGTCAGATTTCTGGTGATTTCCTCTCATTTTGAGAGGAAATTGCTTTTTGTAAAATTTGGTAGGTTTTGATATTTTATAGAAAATATTTCTGTAAATTTTTTGTTGAACCAAACACAATTTACAGAAATCTTTGAAAAACTTTTAATTACAAATTTGCCATTGTCAGATGTTTTGAGAAAAGTTTTCTCAAAAAGTGTGCAACCAAACAACCCCTAAGACGGAGTAACAGGTTAAGTTGGTTAAATGTGAGTAGAAATCGGGTAAATGCATCTAACTGAACCTGATCTCAAAATCCTTGGATTAGACTTTGAATTTTAGTTTCTCTTCTTCTGCATATAACACATATTTTACAATTTGGCTGGCTGGACCATCTCAGGATAACAAGCTGGCTCGATCAACAAGGTTTGCTTTGTTGGAAAGATGATACACAAAGTAGCGAAATTTGCATATCATGTAGATTAATAGAAATTAATTAAGTTTAGATGAATACCTAAAATGCTTTCCAAATTTCTTCAACAATCTGTCCTAAAATCAATCCGAAATAACTTTCTCAAGAGAAAACACCTCCAACTGAAATCCACCTGTCATTGAAGAAGAGCAATATTGAAAGATAGATACTCAATTTTCTATTTCTTTATTTCTTGTTCTTCTCAAAAGGCTATCTCTGAACCCTATATATAAGATTGGACTTGCCTTATAGATTTCAATTTCAAAATAATTCTTAATTGTTTAAAACTCTTTCCATAACAATTAAAGATAAAATAGTCTTTCTATAATAATTAAAGATAGAACATTCTTTCTATAACAATTAATAATAGAAATAGAATTGTATTGCATGTAAACCTCTTCTAATGACATTAATGAGACCAATTTGGCTCCAAATCGAGAATCAATTATTAATCAAATTAATAATTTTAATTTAACAATCAAATTCCTATTTAACCAACTGTTCATGAAAAGCTCCTCCATAATATGAGATTAAATATTCGTAAATAATATTAGTCCCCTCTAGTATAGATTTATTATAGGTAACTTTATTGAACAGGACAAATCACCTATTACAATCCCAGCGAACATAAATAAAAATCATTTTAAAACATCAAAATATTTTATTTTTATAAGAAACTAAATTTTGAAAAACACTTTTTAAAATCACCCATCAACAGGCATTTAATACAGTCATGGGATGTGCATAATAAGTTAACTCATCAAAATGAGTATACTTGATCACATCTAGATATTCATCATTTTCATAAATGAAATCTAGTAACACGGTATTTCAGGTTGTATAGCACTTGTAAAGCAAGTTTATCCATCATATCAAAGTATATAAATTATCAAATAAAAAATAACAATATCATCAAGTCTAAAAGACCATGTAACAATTTGAATTCTCTATCTCTTAAGTGACTCGTCCTAGAGAATCTAAATATGGTCTAGTGTTACACATGTCATAATATGCGCTTATGACATACATCCTGGGAGTCTTTATTCCCGATAGCTGAGACCTATCACCGTATCTCACATGTTGGTGTTATGCATAATAACATATTATAACAAAGATATCATTTACTAGTTATAGGTTAAACACTAATTTATGAAATCTCAGAATTAGATCATATCTCTAAGAAAGTGATCATCACAGTGCATGATCTAACTAAATAATTTCTAAGGATAATATAACAAGCATACAAAAGATACCCAAACAATATGTGCAACAATAAAATTTAATTAATATTCAAAAATATTGTATAAAAAATATATTGAATGTGGAAGGGCATATAACAACTTTAGTAATCTCTCGTTTGCCCTCACATCCAATCAAATACTATCCTAACTCCCATTTTTTTAAATATCTATCAAAAACTTTTTGTGATAATGATTTTGTGAAAGGATCTGCAATGTTATCTGTTATAGCAATCTTTTGAACTACTACATCCTTCCCGTTGTGAATCTCAATGATAAGATGATAATTCCTTTCAATGTGTTTAGACTTCTAAGGAGCCCTTGCTTGCTTAGTCTGAGCAACAGCTCCACTGTTATCATAGAATAGTAGAATAGGAATTACACTAACAGGAATTATGTCAAGGTCGTGGACAAACTTATTTATCCATGCTCCTTCTTTTGTAGCTTCACTTGCTGCTATATACTCTGTTTCAGTTGTAGAATCAGCAGCGATATTTTGCTTACACTTTTGCAACTAAATTCACCATTATTGATTGTAAAACCCCGTGAATTTTTTGAAAATAGTATGAATTACATTGATAAATTAGCTCTAATTATGATGAATATCATTTATAGATAAATGATTATGCTAACAATTGATTTGAGATTAATTAAGAGTATATATGAGAGTATACAAAGGTTAAACATGCAAAAAAAAAATCTGGAAAAATAACGAGTTAAGAGTATATCTATATTATACACCAACACGGTTCGAATTTGGAAAAATACAAATGTTGTAGGTATCTTCAATATCTTTCCAACACATCTTAAATCATATCATTACGAGGTCGAACGTAAAAGTTATATCCAAAATACCGAATACTTATTTTCCAGTCTAACTAGGTTTCCTGTTTCGGGTTTGAGCAGTTTTATTTTGGGTTTGCTGTTATATATATACATGTTTACACACGAAAAACATATTTTTTATCAGTATTCCAAAACCTAGCAGCCCCTCTTCCTCTCTTTTAAACCATAATCATAATTTGTGAAATTTGGGAGAGTTCTTGAGTCGTTTGTCGAGAGGAAGGCTGGATTTTGAGACTTTGGTGAAGAGGGGTCTTGCACGTACATGTTCAGGAGTTCAACACGATGTTTGAGGCAAGATCATCTTTCTCCAAATATTTTTCTGTAGTTAATTCATGATTTAAGATGTTTAATTGATGAATCTCATGTTAAAGCTTAACCCGATATTTTAAAATCTTAGTTTATGATGTTAATCTTTAAACCAATATGAAAATTGTAAATTTAGTTGCTGTTTATATTAGTTGATGATCATGATCATTAGGGTTGCTTTTATTTTATTTTTTTAATTTATTAATCATACTTAAATCATGTTTAAACCCTAGTTTAACAGTTAGTTGAGTTTTCTTATTAATTTAAGACGTATAAACCCTAGGTTTGTGATACTTAAGGGATGTGAACGTGTTTAAATTATTTTATATCTGTTCAATGATTAGTTCCAATCATGCTTAGTTAATCATGTTGGTAATTTATGTTTTATTTGAGAAATTTTGGTTAATTGAGATGCTAAACTTTAACTAGATTAATTCAAGAGTTTAAATCATGTTGAATTAATCTCTGTCAAATATGAAATTTTAAATCTTGTTATATGTCTCGTGTTAATAAAATTAAGTTTTTGAATTAAGTTATAAAAATACAAATGCCAAAACCTGATCTGTGAAGATCTTCTCTAGCCGGTCGACCGACCAAGGCTAGTCGGTCGACCGGTGAGATCCTGTGAGTGCATTTTGTACACGTTTGCGTTCGGTCAACCGACGCCCTAGGGGCGATCGATCGACTTGTGTTCTCTTTTGTTTGAAGTGTTGTTTTTTTACACCTTTTGTTTTTTAATGCAGGGTTCGAGGCGCACGATGATACATGTACAATCATGAGTATACACATATAGTATCGTAGCACACACATGGGTATTCCTAAGAGGACTAATATAGTTATTGTTTGGATTACACGGGAGATATGAGTTATTTAAACATTATATACATGTATGGATATTGTTGATGAGCACCGCTCAGTACTACTTGGGATAGTGCGTCGATATACTATTAGTACAGGCCATTGAGTCGGGTTTTAGGATGCTTGATCTAGTAGTCCGTCCCGCACATAGATGCGATGAGGCTTGTGAGCCGTATACCTAGGATGCCTGATTTGGTAGTCCGTCCTGCACGTGACGCGATGAGACTAATGAGTCATGTACACTTTTAGGATGCCGATTTGGTAGTCCGTCCCGCATGATAATGCGATGATTTATAAACTTTACAAGGATTTTCATTATGATAATTATCTGATAGCTTGGGTCTTAGTGGACGGCATTATGAACATGATTCATCGTTGAGTTATATATGACTGAGGTACTTTACTCTTGTAAGTACGCGAATTATATGCAGTTGTTTGCATTATCTTCCAAAGGATAGTGGAAGATATTTTTGGTTCGATATTTGTGATGAATTTACTTTATTGTATTGCTTTCCTTTATTCCTAATTTGGAATTGATAATTAGCGATTCACAATTTGAGACATATGGTATATACATGAGGGTTTTCTTATTTGGATTATTTCGCTCGACGTACCAATTTCGTGTTGTGAGTTTTTAATTATTAATTCTATTTAGATTATTTATTCTTAGTTCGGTATTGATATTTAGTTATCTATAATTTGAGACATATGGTATGTACATGAGAGTTTCCTTGTTTGGATTATTTCGCTCGACGTACTACGCCTTGTGTTGTAGGTTTCTAAATATTAATTCCTTTTAGATACATGGTAAATGATCTAGGTAGACTATGCTTAATAGATAGAGCATCCATCACATCTAGTAGCCCTTCTCCTGGGGACGAATGGAGATAATCTTGTTGTAGCACTCTGATGCTCTTATTGTTTCTCTTTTTATTTTCTAATTCCTTTCAGGCAGTAGCTCATAGTTCCGGAGAGCCGCAGGATGACGGACTTCTAGCATAGTTGCCACCACATATTTTTAGTAGATGAGACTCTACTATAGTTGATATTTTCTTTCGGATATTTAGAGTTTTGTATTCATCTTGTAAAGACTGTGTGTCTTAGTTTATTTTCAGTTGACTCATATTGAGATACTTCACATTTATTTTAGACTTCAGTTGTATTCAGTTTATTCAGTTGAGACATGATTATACTTATTAGATACCTCTTTCTACATCATGTCTAATGCATTTATTTCTCTTATTTTGCCTATTTTGTACCTACACTTGTTGTTAATTCTACTAGAGAGATATTACTATGATAGTGAAATATATTGTTGCACAGCGTGGGTAATGGTAAGTTTGATATCTTTGGGTTCACCTTGGACTATAGCCATGTGTGAAAACAGGAGCGTCACAGTTGGTATCAGAGCTCTAGTTTCAGCATCCTTAGAATCATTCAGTGTCGAGTCGTAGAGCTAGAATCGAGTTTCTTAGGATTCATGTATAAAGTCCGTTAGGAATTCCTAGAATAAGTGAGGACCTTATATACGTATATTTCAAAAATTTGGAATTTTTTATGACAACTATTTTACTTTGATTATAAAGTATTTGCATGAAAGATATGTGATACATATTTCGAATTTTTTATGACAACTATTTTACTTTGATTATAAAGTATTTGCATGAAAGATATGTGATACATATTTCTTATTGTTATGAGTTATATTTATGCTTTGATTATAAAGTATTTGCATGAAAGATATGTGATACATATTTCTTATTGTTATGAGTTATATTTATGCCTTTTGCCTGAGGTCTCCTTATTGTGTCTTATAAACTCTCTTCCTAAAATGTATAGATGGCCGGACGGTGACGTGGACGGTGAGAATCCGTACATAGAGAATTAGGCAGGATGAGCTAGAGCCTGAGCAACAGCAGGGTCCACCTGAGCCGCAGCAAGCTCCACAGTATATGATTGATCTCATAGCCCCTATAGCAACTAGGCTAGCAGCGTTCCAGGAGCAAGTGGCAAATCAGATCCCACTAGTAGCACCACCACCTATAGTGCCACTACCAATGACTCTAGCTATACCTATCGCAGTGGAATCCCCAGAGGGTACACCAGGATTTACACCACCACCAGTTGTCGATAGAACCGTAGAGCAGGAGACTTGGCTTCGTCTAGTTGAGCAGTACCAGAAGATGAGAGCACCGAAATTTCAGGGATCATCAGACTCACTAGCAGCCCACAAGTGGAAGGAAGACGTGGGGAATATTCTAGATCTACTTGACGTTGATTCAGTGCAGAAGCAGAGATTGGCAGCTTTTAGCCTTAAGAGTGATGCTGGAGGATGGTATAAGCTTCAATTCACCCCAGAACACCGGATGGTACTCACTTGGGAAGATTTTGTTTACTTTTTCAATAAGCAGTACATCTCTTCTGTGGTAAGGGCCGGGAAAGAGCTAAAGATATCCAGACTGGAGCATGGAGACATAACCGTAGCTAACTATGAGAGCAGATTTATGAGTTTACTTCTCTTCACGGGCATGTAGCAGACCAGAGAGCATCAAGCTCATATGTTTCTTATGGGGTTTCGACCAAGCCTTCGTCGCTACATCATTTCCAGATGAATCCATTCAGTTCAAGAGGTAGCTGACACCGCTATTTCGCAGGAGACAGAGACTGCGATATTTCAAAAGACCAAGGAAGGTAGTTCTAAGGCAAGACAACATGATGATAAGGGCAAGAGCAAGAGACCTTTTTCAGGACCTGGAGGACTCCAGGAGTGGGGCAAGGATACTCAGCATCGGTAGTAAGGACCTTTTAAGAAGGGGCCGCAGCAGGATTCTAGGGCGCCACAGCAGCGCAAGATCCAGGGTGCATGTTATAACTGCAACAAGGCCGGGCATAGGGCCAATGATTGTCAAAGTGCCCCAGCAGGAGGCCAACAGGGTAGAGGCTAGGGCTAACAGCAGGATCGTGGACACAGATAGTAATAATAGAACCATGGATAGGGTCAGCAGTCTCAGGGCCGTCCGCACGACCAGCAGCAGAGGATCGAGGCACTACCGACAGTTCTGAGGATTGAGGGACCATCAGGACAGATACATGCTATCCATGAGATTCCTCAGGGACAGATAGTTCCATATGTTCAACTGCCTTCAACATTGCAGTCTTCAGCCACCAGCAGGGTCTATATAGTCGTACCATGCGACCATGGTGCAAGTGGAGCCATAGTAGAAGGTACTTTCTTAGTGAACTCCTTCCCAGCTCGAATCTTGTTCGATTCAGAAGCTTCGTATTCCTTTATTTCTCATACCTTCATGGATAGTCTTTAGCTTGTAGCACATTCCTTAGATGTACCATTATTAGTCTCTACTCCTTTAGGCGAGGTGTCCTTATTAGAGAGTATCTGTAGGAGATGTGTTATCAATCTAAATGAATCCAAGTTTATCATTGATTTGATCATTTTGTGGATGTTGGATTTTGATTTCGTTCTCGGTATAGATTGGATATCATCCTACTAGATCAGCATCGACTATTTTGCTAAAACAGTTAGCTTGCGAGCATCCTATAAGTCTGAGTTGATTGTAGCAACCTCATAGGGCAACCAATTTGCGGATTCATTCCTAACGTACATCGAGGAGGTGATGCTGAGGGATCAGAATGTCGATTTATGCGAGACTAGAGTCATCTTAGAGTATCAGGATGTCTTTTAGGACATACTTGGGTTATCTCCTATGAGGGAGGTTGAGTTGTGCATCGAGTTGTAGCCGGGCACAATACCGATATCCCGAGCATCCTATTGTATGACACCTACTAAGATAATGGAGCTACAGACTCAGCTGGACGAGCTTTTATCTCAGGATTTTATTCACCAGAGTCATTCTCCATGGTGAGCGCCGGTTCTCTTCGTGAAGAAGAAGGATGGTAGTATGCACTTATGTATTGATTATCGTGAGTTGAATAAGATCACTATCCGAAACATGTATTCACTACTAAGGATTGATGACTTATTCGACCAGCTGCAGTGAGTGTAGTGCTTCTCAAAGGTTGGTATTTGTTCTGGCTATCATCAGTTGCGAGTTTGAGAGATGGATATTCCTAAAACCGCCTTTCTGGCTCGATATGTCCTTCGAGTTTCTTGTCATGTCATTTGAGCTGACCAATCCACCCGTAGTATTCATGGATTTGATGAACTGAGTTTTCTATCCATATTTGTACCAGTTCGTGATTGTATTCATCAATGACATCCTTATCTATTCGAGATCGGAGGCAGAGCACAAGCATCATCTTCGATTAGTATTGCAGACTTTGCGGGAGCATCAGTTGTATGCTAAGTTCAGCAAGTGCGATTTTTGGCTAGTTGATATTAGATTTTTAGGCCACATCATAAGAAAGGAGGGCATTACAGTAGATCTAGTGAAAGTTGAGGCAGTACTTGATTGGGAGCCGCCAAATACTATTACAGAGATTCATAGCTTCTTAGGTTTGACCGGCTATTATAGGAAGTTCATTCAGCACTTCTTGAAGATTGCGATGCCACTTACAAGCCTTACGAAGAAGGGTGTATAGTTTTTTTAGAGCACAGAGTGCCAGGAAGCTTTTGAGACCTTGAAGGCTAAGTTGACTACAACACCGGTATTGATTATCCCGAGCAGTGGCAAGACCTTTGTTGTCTATATGGATGCATCGTTATCAGGTCTAGGAGTTGTTTTGATGCAGACCTAGAGAGTTGTGGCTTACATTTCATGGTAGTTGAGGACGCATGAGCAGAATGATCCCACACATGACTTAGAGCTAGCGACAGTGGTCTTTGCACTAAAGACATGAAGATACTATCTTTATGGAGTGCGGTTCGACTTATTCACAGATCACCAGAGCCTAAAGTACATCTTTTCTCAGAAGGAACTCAACCAGAGACAGCTGTAGGCATATAAAATTGCTTATAGGTCCCTTAGCACAGCTCGGCACAAACCGACAGACCAACGAGACGACGAGATCGACGAATCGCACGCAAGCAACGGAATGCATCCATTCGCGTGCGGAATCAAGCCAACGATTCAGGGAGTCAACGAGTCATTCAACCATAGAATGGATTCGAACTCAAACGCCAAGGCGGATTTACTGCCAAATCAGGATCCGGACACCAAATCAGAGTCCAGATCAACAGTAAAGCTCGGGTAAACTGATAAACCGTGAAACCGGATGACGGACGACGCGGCGAACACCCGAAAAGAGGCTTGGAAACCAAGTCATCGAGGCGGCTTCACACGAGCACCAAGGTTGGCTCGGGTGTGGCCGAGCCACCAAGTGTGCTCGGCCGAGCCCACCTAAGATGGCTCGGTGACCGAAGACCACCTTGGGCTGCTCGGCCAGCCTTCTAACCACCAATTGGTGGCTCGGAGGCCGAGCCACCTCCTTGGTGGCTCGGCGGCCACCAAGGTGGCTCGGCCACCACCGAGCCACCAAGAGGTGGCTCGGTGGCCGAGCCACCAAGGTGGCCGGCCGCCCCACCTCTGGGTGGCTCGGCATGAGCCGAGCCACCTTGAGGTGGCCGGCCATCTGAGTGTCGGCCACACGTGCACACGGGCACAGTGACGCTTGGCTATAAATAGGAGAGGGGGTTGTTTATTTTGAAGGGTTGGAAATTTTGGAGGCGAAGCTCTGCCGGATTCAAGACTCGAAACTTAAAAAAGATTGGAGCTTTGGGACTTCGGAAAAGAGTTGTATTTCTTTTGTTTTCATTGTGTACCGGTCTTATAAAAAGACTACCTTTTTATTTCATTGTAACGATTAAAGTTGTAATGAATGCAGCAATGAATACAGCAACTTTTTCCGCAAACATCCTCCCCGGCTATTATTTCCTTTGTGGAATAATACCCGTCGTACTGCTTAGATCTGATCGGATCTAGATCTCGCGGTGGTCCACGGATAAACCCCGGCGCAGGCAAAGAACCCACACAAGCGAGCGACCGCAAAACAGGAGCTCGTGATTCGTTCGACAAACAAGGAAACAAAGTTGTAATTTTTCATTTCTTTTTATTTGATTTTCGTTGTAAAACCGGATCTAAAAAAGACCGGATCTTTGTAATCGATAAACTATTACAAGAATTTGCAATGGAATCAATGATGAAGAAAACAACGATTTTTCCCGCGAACAATCTGGCGACCACAGTGGGAGCCACCGATCTCACTGCCGAGATCGATGCGTCGCAGCCGCGGATTCCGATCCCGATCGAGGAGGAGGTCGAGTATGAGTTCGACCAAGCCAAGTTCGAGGAATACGTGTCCTCGTCCGGATCTACCTCCCCCCGCAAGTCCAAGAAATCCCAGAAGTTCTCCTCCAGGAGAAAGGTTCGTTGGTATGAAGAAGTCGAAGCCACCAACGAAGATCTCGCCCCGTTTGATGCCAAAGTCGCATCGGGTGAGATTCCTCCAGTTTCCAACCAGGTCAGATCTGCTCCGGCCAACTCTTCTGCCACAGAGGGCGTGGTGACTATCTCGAAGAGAGCCCACCAAAGGCAACGTCAACGCCTTGCGAAACGATTCGCAAAGGCCATGGAGTCAGTTGACGGGATC
This sequence comes from Asparagus officinalis, assembly GCF_001876935.1. Taxonomy (NCBI): domain Eukaryota; kingdom Viridiplantae; phylum Streptophyta; class Magnoliopsida; order Asparagales; family Asparagaceae; genus Asparagus; species Asparagus officinalis. Next base: position 54,865 of record NW_017972922.1, on the reverse strand, counting down.
CGCTACAACGTGGATCTAAAGAACAAGAGAGGCAAACAGCCTCAACAACAGATGAACGGCGCCTCTTCCAAGCCGCCATCTCTCGAAGAGCCCCCGCCAAAGGCAACGTCAACGCCTTGCGAAACGATTCGCAAAGGCCATAGAGTCAGTTGACGGGATCCGCTATAACGTGGATCTGAAGAACAAAAGAGGCAAGCAGCCTCAACAATCAACGAATGGTGGTTCCTCCATACCGCCAACTAAGTCGCTGAGAATTCCCATAGCTACTCCGGGAGATCATGCAGAATCCTCCCGAAGGAGAAAGCCAGTCTTGGAGCGCCTCGGTCCAATTCCCGACGAGAGAGGCAAAGCTCCAGTTCACGAGCGTTTGGGCCCGATGAAGAAGCCCAGAACGACTCAACACGCTGGGGGTCGCCGTCACCTCCAATATAACAAAGAACTCAAGGTAGCTGCGCTCACCAACTTGCGCATCGAAGTCCAAGAGCACGCTGAAGACTCGCGCCCACAAAGGCACGTTTCGAGGCGTGTAACTTTTGAAAACCCAAAGAAGGCAATCCAACCTCAGATGGAAACATTATCATCTGATAGTGATAGTGTTATACCTGAGAAGTCGTGCCCGCACACGATAGGTTACTCCGACTGTCAAAATGACGAGTTGTACTATCGTGCTGGGGTACGAATAGAACCAGGAAGAGGAGTCCCCGAGAACAGGAAACTCAATGCCCCTGTTCCAAACTCATTCGGGCGGTATTGTCTGAATGCAACTGCATTAAGGCAGTCCCCGAAAGAGTTTCAGTTTTTGAAAGACTCAGTGCAGAGACGCCAAAACCCAGGCCTAGGCGTTTTCAACGAAGAAGAAGGATGATTGAAGACGGAGAATTTCCGAGGGTCACCACCAATATGACCAGCAAGGGGACATCGGCACGGGATGATTTCGAGTCGATTCTGAAAGCATCCCGGCGTCTAACCCGTCTGCAGTCTGAATCAATCGCACGAGGAACTTATGGTAGGGTTCGGACAAGAGTACCTTCAGAAGGTGAAGAGTCGGATACCTGCTCCGCAGTCGCATCAGATAATACAGTGTCCAGTGAGGGGGAACCCCGCGAGTCACTGATGATAAGCGCAGAACAAGTGGCCAAGATGCTCGAAGATGCCATAGCCAAACAACAGGAAAGCTTTAGGTTCGAGATGCAGATGGCCATGCAGACTATGAGAGAGATGCATGAGCAACAAATTCAGGCACTGACGAACCAGCGAGGTGAACCAAGCCACCGTAACCAGGTTGTTCAGGAAGAGGAGCACACGGATAGGGATGAAGCTCACAATGCCAATAACCCTCCCGTCAATGCAGGGGGTGGTAACGAGGATGCCAACGAAGATACAAGTGAAGACTTGAAGATCAAAAACCTCGAGAGCAAAATCAACACATTGATCTCCGCTCAAGAGACGAAGAAAACAGGCATTCCCTGTCCATACCCAAGAGAGTGGGAATCGATCCCATATCCGGCGAAGTTCAATCTAATCAACTTCACGCCGTTCGATGGGAAGGGTTCCCCCACTCAGCATTTGATTTATTTCAAATCGCACCTGGGTATTATTTCCGGCAATGAGCCTCTGATGGTGCGGTCATTCGTCGGCACTCTTCGCGGAGCCGCCTTCGATTGGTATCGCCGCCTCAAGCCAGGAAGCGTAAATAGCTAGGACGACATGGAGACAAAATTCCTCGCTAACTTCTTCGACGACGACACCGAGATATCTATCGGATCATTGCTCGATGAGAAGCAGAAGGACGGGGAGTTAGTCGACACCTTCGTCAAAAGGTTCCGGAACAAAGCGATGAATTGCCGGGACCCGATCACCGAGGAATTCATTCTCCAGACCTGCTATAATAATCTGTCCTTAGACGTATTGGAAGCAATGGGGACAGCACCGTCTGACACTTGGAAGGATCTGAAGGTCCGAGGGGAGCAGGCTGAGCGATTCCTTAGAAGGAAGAAGGCCGAGAGGAACCAACCGACGGTTAATCCGCTGGACTCAAACTTCGCCTCTCGTGGTAAGGGCAAGGCACCTGCAGCTGCTGGTGGTGCTAATCAAGCGTCACAACAGCAATCCCGAAGGCAGCAAAAGACTTCGGGTCCGAGACTCCAAAAAGAGTACTCTTTCAAGGACGAAGACGTTCCAGCCATCTTCGAATCCCTCCTTGAAGGTAACAAGATCAAGCTACCACCTATCACAAATCAGGAGGAAGCTGACAACACTACGGACCCAAAGTACTGTGCATACCACAGGAGGGTCGTTCATCCCACCAAGGATTGCTTTACTCTCAAGAATAGCATTCAGACCTTGGTTGAAGCCGGCGTCATAACGCTAAGGTAAGCCAATTGAGAACGGCAAAACTCCAAAGAGTATACGAGTATAAACTGTTTCTCAATCCTCCGACCGGTATAAGAGGTTAAACTACTCCCTGATACTCCAATAGGTATATGAGTCTAAACTGTTTCCCCACTTTTGACGGGAAGTTCCTGGAGAATATTAAGCTAATATTCTTAAGGATAACCCGGTTAGGTAACTGATAATAATGTCCGAACCAGTTCCGCAGAGGAAACTGGGGGTGGACGATTTATGTAACGGGAAGTTCCCAAAACCACAGCAATGTAATGAATAAGAACTCCCATTCAAATTCTCACCGTGTCTGTGCACTCAACACTCTCTCTGTTAGAGTCTGGACGTAAAGTTCCCAATTGGTCAAACCTTCTTACAGTTAGGACCACAGTCAAAATCCCCTCTCGATTCCCCCAATGAACGAGAGGTCCACAAATTGAGCGATCAAACCTTCCTACAGTTAGGATTGTCTCAAAACACCCACTTGGTCAAACCTTCTTACAGTTAGGACCACAGTCAAAATCCCCTCTCGATTCCCCCAATGAACGAGAGGTCCACAAATTGAGCGATCAAACCTTCCTACAGTTAGGATTGTCTCAAAACACCCACTTGGTCAAACCTTCTTACAGTTAGGACCACAGTCAAAATCCCCTCTCGATTCCCCCAATGAACGAGAGGTCCACAAATTGAGCGATCAAACCTTCCTACAGTTAGGATTGTCTCAAAACACCCACTTGGTCAAACCTTCTTACAGTTAGGACCACAGTCAAAATCCCCTCTCGATTCCCCCAATGAACGAGAGGTCCACAAATTGAGCGATCAAACCTTCCTACAGTTAGGATTGTCTCAAAACACCCACTTGGTCAAACCTTCTTACAGTTAGGACCACAGTCAAAATCCCCTCTCGATTCCCCCAATGAACGAGAGGTCCACAAATTGAGCGATCAAACCTTCCTACAGTTAGGATTGTCTCAAAACACCCACTTGGTCAAACCTTCTTACAGTTAGGACCACAGTCAAAATCCCCTCTCGATTCCCCCAATGAACGAGAGGTCCACAAATTGAGCGATCAAACCTTCCTACAGTTAGGATTGTCTCAAAACACCCACTTGGTCAAACCTTCTTACAGTTAGGACCACAGTCAAAATCCCCTCTCGATTCCCCCAATGAACGAGAGGTCCACAAATTGAGCGATCAAACCTTCCTACAGTTAGGATTGTCTCAAAACACCCACTTGGTCAAACCTTCTTACAGTTAGGACCACAGTCAAAATCCCCTCTCGATTCCCCCAATGAACGAGAGGTCCACAAATTGAGCGATCAAACCTTCCTACAGTTAGGATTGTCTCAAAACACCCACTTGGTCAAACCTTCTTACAGTTAGGACCACAGTCAAAATCCCCTCTCGATTCCCCCAATGAACGAGAGGTCCACAAATTGAGCGATCAAACCTTCCTACAGTTAGGATTGTCTCAAAACACCCACTTGGTCAAACCTTCTTACAGTTAGGACCACAGTCAAAATCCCCTCTCGATTCCCCCAATGAACGAGAGGTCCACAAATTGAGCGATCAAACCTTCCTACAGTTAGGATTGTCTCAAAACACCCACTTGGTCAAACCTTCTTACAGTTAGGACCACAGTCAAAATCCCCTCTCGATTCCCCCAATGAACGAGAGGTCCACAAATTGAGCGATCAAACCTTCCTACAGTTAGGATTGTCTCAAAACACCCACTTGGTCAAACCTTCTTACAGTTAGGACCACAGTCAAAATCCCCTCTCGATTCCCCCAATGAACGAGAGGTCCACAAATTGAGCGATCAAACCTTCCTACAGTTAGGATTGTCTCAAAACACCCACTTGGTCAAACCTTCTTACAGTTAGGACCACAGTCAAAATCCCCTCTCGATTCCCCCAATGAACGAGAGGTCCACAAATTGAGCGATCAAACCTTCCTACAGTTAGGATTGTCTCAAAACACCCACTTGGTCAAACCTTCTTACAGTTAGGACCACAGTCAAAATCCCCTCTCGATTCCCCCAATGAACGAGAGGTCCACAAATTGAGCGATCAAACCTTCCTACAGTTAGGATTGTCTCAAAACACCCACTTGGTCAAACCTTCTTACAGTTAGGACCACAGTCAAAATCCCCTCTCGATTCCCCCAATGAACGAGAGGTCCACAAATTGAGCGATCAAACCTTCCTACAGTTAGGATTGTCTCAAAACACCCACTTGGTCAAACCTTCTTACAGTTAGGACCACAGTCAAAATCCCCTCTCGATTCCCCCAATGAACGAGAGGTCCACAAATTGAGCGATCAAACCTTCCTACAGTTAGGATTGTCTCAAAACACCCACTTGGTCAAACCTTCTTACAGTTAGGACCACAGTCAAAATCCCCTCTCGATTCCCCCAATGAACGAGAGGTCCACAAATTGAGCGATCAAACCTTCCTACAGTTAGGATTGTCTCAAAACACCCACTTGGTCAAACCTTCTTACAGTTAGGACCACAGTCAAAATCCCCTCTCGATTCCCCCAATGAACGAGAGGTCCACAAATTGAGCGATCAAACCTTCCTACAGTTAGGATTGTCTCAAAACACCCACTTGGTCAAACCTTCTTACAGTTAGGACCACAGTCAAAATCCCCTCTCGATTCCCCCAATGAACGAGAGGTCCACAAATTGAGCGATCAAACCTTCCTACAGTTAGGATTGTCTCAAAACACCCACTTGGTCAAACCTTCTTACAGTTAGGACCACAGTCAAAATCCCCTCTCGATTCCCCCAATGAACGAGAGGTCCACAAATTGAGCGATCAAACCTTCCTACAGTTAGGATTGTCTCAAAACACCCACTTGGTCAAACCTTCTTACAGTTAGGACCACAGTCAAAATCCCCTCTCGATTCCCCCAATGAACGAGAGGTCCACAAATTGAGCGATCAAACCTTCCTACAGTTAGGATTGTCTCAAAACACCCACTTGGTCAAACCTTCTTACAGTTAGGACCACAGTCAAAATCCCCTCTCGATTCCCCCAATGAACGAGAGGTCCACAAATTGAGCGATCAAACCTTCCTACAGTTAGGATTGTCTCAAAACACCCACTTGGTCAAACCTTCTTACAGTTAGGACCACAGTCAAAATCCCCTCTCGATTCCCCCAATGAACGAGAGGTCCACAAATTGAGCGATCAAACCTTCCTACAGTTAGGATTGTCTCAAAACACCCACTTGGTCAAACCTTCTTACAGTTAGGACCACAGTCAAAATCCCCTCTCGATTCCCCCAATGAACGAGAGGTCCACAAATTGAGCGATCAAACCTTCCTACAGTTAGGATTGTCTCAAAACACCCACTTGGTCAAACCTTCTTACAGTTAGGACCACAGTCAAAATCCCCTCTCGATTCCCCCAATGAACGAGAGGTCCACAAATTGAGCGATCAAACCTTCCTACAGTTAGGATTGTCTCAAAACACCCACTTGGTCAAACCTTCTTACAGTTAGGACCACAGTCAAAATCCCCTCTCGATTCCCCCAATGAACGAGAGGTCCACAAATTGAGCGATCAAACCTTCCTACAGTTAGGATTGTCTCAAAACACCCACTTGGTCAAACCTTCTTACAGTTAGGACCACAGTCAAAATCCCCTCTCGATTCCCCCAATGAACGAGAGGTCCACAAATTGAGCGATCAAACCTTCCTACAGTTAGGATTGTCTCAAAACACCCACTTGGTCAAACCTTCTTACAGTTAGGACCACAGTCAAAATCCCCTCTCGATTCCCCCAATGAACGAGAGGTCCACAAATTGAGCGATCAAACCTTCCTACAGTTAGGATTGTCTCAAAACACCCACTTGGTCAAACCTTCTTACAGTTAGGACCACAGTCAAAATCCCCTCTCGATTCCCCCAATGAACGAGAGGTCCACAAATTGAGCGATCAAACCTTCCTACAGTTAGGATTGTCTCAAAACACCCACTTGGTCAAACCTTCTTACAGTTAGGACCACAGTCAAAATCCCCTCTCGATTCCCCCAATGAACGAGAGGTCCACAAATTGAGCGATCAAACCTTCCTACAGTTAGGATTGTCTCAAAACACCCACTTGGTCAAACCTTCTTACAGTTAGGACCACAGTCAAAATCCCCTCTCGATTCCCCCAATGAACGAGAGGTCCACAAATTGAGCGATCAAACCTTCCTACAGTTAGGATTGTCTCAAAACACCCACTTGGTCAAACCTTCTTACAGTTAGGACCACAGTCAAAATCCCCTCTCGATTCCCCCAATGAACGAGAGGTCCACAAATTGAGCGATCAAACCTTCCTACAGTTAGGATTGTCTCAAAACACCCACTTGGTCAAACCTTCTTACAGTTAGGACCACAGTCAAAATCCCCTCTCGATTCCCCCAATGAACGAGAGGTCCACAAATTGAGCGATCAAACCTTCCTACAGTTAGGATTGTCTCAAAACACCCACTTGGTCAAACCTTCTTACAGTTAGGACCACAGTCAAAATCCCCTCTCGATTCCCCCAATGAACGAGAGGTCCACAAATTGAGCGATCAAACCTTCCTACAGTTAGGATTGTCTCAAAACACCCACTTGGTCAAACCTTCTTACAGTTAGGACCACAGTCAAAATCCCCTCTCGATTCCCCCAATGAACGAGAGGTCCACAAATTGAGCGATCAAACCTTCCTACAGTTAGGATTGTCTCAAAACACCCACTTGGTCAAACCTTCTTACAGTTAGGACCACAGTCAAAATCCCCTCTCGATTCCCCCAATGAACGAGAGGTCCACAAATTGAGCGATCAAACCTTCCTACAGTTAGGATTGTCTCAAAACACCCACTTGGTCAAACCTTCTTACAGTTAGGACCACAGTCAAAATCCCCTCTCGATTCCCCCAATGAACGAGAGGTCCACAAATTGAGCGATCAAACCTTCCTACAGTTAGGATTGTCTCAAAACACCCACTTGGTCAAACCTTCTTACAGTTAGGACCACAGTCAAAATCCCCTCTCGATTCCCCCAATGAACGAGAGGTCCACAAATTGAGCGATCAAACCTTCCTACAGTTAGGATTGTCTCAAAACACCCACTTGGTCAAACCTTCTTACAGTTAGGACCACAGTCAAAATCCCCTCTCGATTCCCCCAATGAACGAGAGGTCCACAAATTGAGCGATCAAACCTTCCTACAGTTAGGATTGTCTCAAAACACCCACTTGGTCAAACCTTCTTACAGTTAGGACCACAGTCAAAATCCCCTCTCGATTCCCCCAATGAACGAGAGGTCCACAAATTGAGCGATCAAACCTTCCTACAGTTAGGATTGTCTCAAAACACCCACTTGGTCAAACCTTCTTACAGTTAGGACCACAGTCAAAATCCCCTCTCGATTCCCCCAATGAACGAGAGGTCCACAAATTGAGCGATCAAACCTTCCTACAGTTAGGATTGTCTCAAAACACCCACTTGGTCAAACCTTCTTACAGTTAGGACCACAGTCAAAATCCCCTCTCGATTCCCCCAATGAACGAGAGGTCCACAAATTGAGCGATCAAACCTTCCTACAGTTAGGATTGTCTCAAAACACCCACTTGGTCAAACCTTCTTACAGTTAGGACCACAGTCAAAATCCCCTCTCGATTCCCCCAATGAACGAGAGGTCCACAAATTGAGCGATCAAACCTTCCTACAGTTAGGATTGTCTCAAAACACCCACTTGGTCAAACCTTCTTACAGTTAGGACCACAGTCAAAATCCCCTCTCGATTCCCCCAATGAACGAGAGGTCCACAAATTGAGCGATCAAACCTTCCTACAGTTAGGATTGTCTCAAAACACCCACTTGGTCAAACCTTCTTACAGTTAGGACCACAGTCAAAATCCCCTCTCGATTCCCCCAATGAACGAGAGGTCCACAAATTGAGCGATCAAACCTTCCTACAGTTAGGATTGTCTCAAAACACCCACTTGGTCAAACCTTCTTACAGTTAGGACCACAGTCAAAATCCCCTCTCGATTCCCCCAATGAACGAGAGGTCCACAAATTGAGCGATCAAACCTTCCTACAGTTAGGATTGTCTCAAAACACCCACTTGGTCAAACCTTCTTACAGTTAGGACCACAGTCAAAATCCCCTCTCGATTCCCCCAATGAACGAGAGGTCCACAAATTGAGCGATCAAACCTTCCTACAGTTAGGATTGTCTCAAAACACCCACTTGGTCAAACCTTCTTACAGTTAGGACCACAGTCAAAATCCCCTCTCGATTCCCCCAATGAACGAGAGGTCCACAAATTGAGCGATCAAACCTTCCTACAGTTAGGATTGTCTCAAAACACCCACTTGGTCAAACCTTCTTACAGTTAGGACCACAGTCAAAATCCCCTCTCGATTCCCCCAATGAACGAGAGGTCCACAAATTGAGCGATCAAACCTTCCTACAGTTAGGATTGTCTCAAAACACCCACTTGGTCAAACCTTCTTACAGTTAGGACCACAGTCAAAATCCCCTCTCGATTCCCCCAATGAACGAGAGGTCCACAAATTGAGCGATCAAACCTTCCTACAGTTAGGATTGTCTCAAAACACCCACTTGGTCAAACCTTCTTACAGTTAGGACCACAGTCAAAATCCCCTCTCGATTCCCCCAATGAACGAGAGGTCCACAAATTGAGCGATCAAACCTTCCTACAGTTAGGATTGTCTCAAAACACCCACTTGGTCAAACCTTCTTACAGTTAGGACCACAGTCAAAATCCCCTCTCGATTCCCCCAATGAACGAGAGGTCCACAAATTGAGCGATCAAACCTTCCTACAGTTAGGATTGTCTCAAAACACCCACTTGGTCAAACCTTCTTACAGTTAGGACCACAGTCAAAATCCCCTCTCGATTCCCCCAATGAACGAGAGGTCCACAAATTGAGCGATCAAACCTTCCTACAGTTAGGATTGTCTCAAAACACCCACTTGGTCAAACCTTCTTACAGTTAGGACCACAGTCAAAATCCCCTCTCGATTCCCCCAATGAACGAGAGGTCCACAAATTGAGCGATCAAACCTTCCTACAGTTAGGATTGTCTCAAAACACCCACTTGGTCAAACCTTCTTACAGTTAGGACCACAGTCAAAATCCCCTCTCGATTCCCCCAATGAACGAGAGGTCCACAAATTGAGCGATCAAACCTTCCTACAGTTAGGATTGTCTCAAAACACCCACTTGGTCAAACCTTCTTACAGTTAGGACCACAGTCAAAATCCCCTCTCGATTCCCCCAATGAACGAGAGGTCCACAAATTGAGCGATCAAACCTTCCTACAGTTAGGATTGTCTCAAAACACCCACTTGGTCAAACCTTCTTACAGTTAGGACCACAGTCAAAATCCCCTCTCGATTCCCCCAATGAACGAGAGGTCCACAAATTGAGCGATCAAACCTTCCTACAGTTAGGATTGTCTCAAAACACCCACTTGGTCAAACCTTCTTACAGTTAGGACCACAGTCAAAATCCCCTCTCGATTCCCCCAATGAACGAGAGGTCCACAAATTGAGCGATCAAACCTTCCTACAGTTAGGATTGTCTCAAAACACCCACTTGGTCAAACCTTCTTACAGTTAGGACCACAGTCAAAATCCCCTCTCGATTCCCCCAATGAACGAGAGGTCCACAAATTGAGCGATCAAACCTTCCTACAGTTAGGATTGTCTCAAAACACCCACTTGGTCAAACCTTCTTACAGTTAGGACCACAGTCAAAATCCCCTCTCGATTCCCCCAATGAACGAGAGGTCCACAAATTGAGCGATCAAACCTTCCTACAGTTAGGATTGTCTCAAAACACCCACTTGGTCAAACCTTCTTACAGTTAGGACCACAGTCAAAATCCCCTCTCGATTCCCCCAATGAACGAGAGGTCCACAAATTGAGCGATCAAACCTTCCTACAGTTAGGATTGTCTCAAAACACCCACTTGGTCAAACCTTCTTACAGTTAGGACCACAGTCAAAATCCCCTCTCGATTCCCCCAATGAACGAGAGGTCCACAAATTGAGCGATCAAACCTTCCTACAGTTAGGATTGTCTCAAAACACCCACTTGGTCAAACCTTCTTACAGTTAGGACCACAGTCAAAATCCCCTCTCGATTCCCCCAATGAACGAGAGGTCCACAAATTGAGCGATCAAACCTTCCTACAGTTAGGATTGTCTCAAAACACCCACTTGGTCAAACCTTCTTACAGTTAGGACCACAGTCAAAATCCCCTCTCGATTCCCCCAATGAACGAGAGGTCCACAAATTGAGCGATCAAACCTTCCTACAGTTAGGATTGTCTCAAAACACCCACTTGGTCAAACCTTCTTACAGTTAGGACCACAGTCAAAATCCCCTCTCGATTCCCCCAATGAACGAGAGGTCCACAAATTGAGCGATCAAACCTTCCTACAGTTAGGATTGTCTCAAAACACCCACTTGGTCAAACCTTCTTACAGTTAGGACCACAGTCAAAATCCCCTCTCGATTCCCCCAATGAACGAGAGGTCCACAAATTGAGCGATCAAACCTTCCTACAGTTAGGATTGTCTCAAAACACCCACTTGGTCAAACCTTCTTACAGTTAGGACCACAGTCAAAATCCCCTCTCGATTCCCCCAATGAACGAGAGGTCCACAAATTGAGCGATCAAACCTTCCTACAGTTAGGATTGTCTCAAAACACCCACTTGGTCAAACCTTCTTACAGTTAGGACCACAGTCAAAATCCCCTCTCGATTCCCCCAATGAACGAGAGGTCCACAAATTGAGCGATCAAACCTTCCTACAGTTAGGATTGTCTCAAAACACCCACTTGGTCAAACCTTCTTACAGTTAGGACCACAGTCAAAATCCCCTCTCGATTCCCCCAATGAACGAGAGGTCCACAAATTGAGCGATCAAACCTTCCTACAGTTAGGATTGTCTCAAAACACCCACTTGGTCAAACCTTCTTACAGTTAGGACCACAGTCAAAATCCCCTCTCGATTCCCCCAATGAACGAGAGGTCCACAAATTGAGCGATCAAACCTTCCTACAGTTAGGATTGTCTCAAAACACCCACTTGGTCAAACCTTCTTACAGTTAGGACCACAGTCAAAATCCCCTCTCGATTCCCCCAATGAACGAGAGGTCCACAAATTGAGCGATCAAACCTTCCTACAGTTAGGATTGTCTCAAAACACCCACTTGGTCAAACCTTCTTACAGTTAGGACCACAGTCAAAATCCCCTCTCGATTCCCCCAATGAACGAGAGGTCCACAAATTGAGCGATCAAACCTTCCTACAGTTAGGATTGTCTCAAAACACCCACTTGGTCAAACCTTCTTACAGTTAGGACCACAGTCAAAATCCCCTCTCGATTCCCCCAATGAACGAGAGGTCCACAAATTGAGCGATCAAACCTTCCTACAGTTAGGATTGTCTCAAAACACCCACTTGGTCAAACCTTCTTACAGTTAGGACCACAGTCAAAATCCCCTCTCGATTCCCCCAATGAACGAGAGGTCCACAAATTGAGCGATCAAACCTTCCTACAGTTAGGATTGTCTCAAAACACCCACTTGGTCAAACCTTCTTACAGTTAGGACCACAGTCAAAATCCCCTCTCGATTCCCCCAATGAACGAGAGGTCCACAAATTGAGCGATCAAACCTTCCTACAGTTAGGATTGTCTCAAAACACCCACTTGGTCAAACCTTCTTACAGTTAGGACCACAGTCAAAATCCCCTCTCGATTCCCCCAATGAACGAGAGGTCCACAAATTGAGCGATCAAACCTTCCTACAGTTAGGATTGTCTCAAAACACCCACTTGGTCAAACCTTCTTACAGTTAGGACCACAGTCAAAATCCCCTCTCGATTCCCCCAATGAACGAGAGGTCCACAAATTGAGCGATCAAACCTTCCTACAGTTAGGATTGTCTCAAAACACCCACTTGGTCAAACCTTCTTACAGTTAGGACCACAGTCAAAATCCCCTCTCGATTCCCCCAATGAACGAGAGGTCCACAAATTGAGCGATCAAACCTTCCTACAGTTAGGATTGTCTCAAAACACCCACTTGGTCAAACCTTCTTACAGTTAGGACCACAGTCAAAATCCCCTCTCGATTCCCCCAATGAACGAGAGGTCCACAAATTGAGCGATCAAACCTTCCTACAGTTAGGATTGTCTCAAAACACCCACTTGGTCAAACCTTCTTACAGTTAGGACCACAGTCAAAATCCCCTCTCGATTCCCCCAATGAACGAGAGGTCCACAAATTGAGCGATCAAACCTTCCTACAGTTAGGATTGTCTCAAAACACCCACTTGGTCAAACCTTCTTACAGTTAGGACCACAGTCAAAATCCCCTCTCGATTCCCCCAATGAACGAGAGGTCCACAAATTGAGCGATCAAACCTTCCTACAGTTAGGATTGTCTCAAAACACCCACTTGGTCAAACCTTCTTACAGTTAGGACCACAGTCAAAATCCCCTCTCGATTCCCCCAATGAACGAGAGGTCCACAAATTGAGCGATCAAACCTTCCTACAGTTAGGATTGTCTCAAAACACCCACTTGGTCAAACCTTCTTACAGTTAGGACCACAGTCAAAATCCCCTCTCGATTCCCCCAATGAACGAGAGGTCCACAAATTGAGCGATCAAACCTTCCTACAGTTAGGATTGTCTCAAAACACCCACTTGGTCAAACCTTCTTACAGTTAGGACCACAGTCAAAATCCCCTCTCGATTCCCCCAATGAACGAGAGGTCCACAAATTGAGCGATCAAACCTTCCTACAGTTAGGATTGTCTCAAAACACCCACTTGGTCAAACCTTCTTACAGTTAGGACCACAGTCAAAATCCCCTCTCGATTCCCCCAATGAACGAGAGGTCCACAAATTGAGCGATCAAACCTTCCTACAGTTAGGATTGTCTCAAAACACCCACTTGGTCAAACCTTCTTACAGTTAGGACCACAGTCAAAATCCCCTCTCGATTCCCCCAATGAACGAGAGGTCCACAAATTGAGCGATCAAACCTTCCTACAGTTAGGATTGTCTCAAAACACCCACTTGGTCAAACCTTCTTACAGTTAGGACCACAGTCAAAATCCCCTCTCGATTCCCCCAATGAACGAGAGGTCCACAAATTGAGCGATCAAACCTTCCTACAGTTAGGATTGTCTCAAAACACCCACTTGGTCAAACGCCGAGCCACCCCAGGGTGGCTCGGCCAAGGCCGAACCACCCTGGGGTGGCTCGGCCCAGTGCTGGCCACCCAGAGGTGGCCGACACTGTTCCGTGCGCGGGCACAGTAAAGGGTGCCTATAAATAGGCCACTTGGTTCATTTGTTCAAGGGTTGGAAATTTTGGAGGCGAAGCTCTGCCGGATTCAAGACTCGAAACTTAAAAAAGATTGGAGCTTTGGGACTTCGGGGACTCACTCTTCCAGATCTGGTGCTCAGCGATCGTCAACGCCAAAAAAGGCAGGTGTTCGAGAGGACCGGATCTCAGATCTACGCAGACGTACTCCGGATCTAAGCTTGGTCTTAGATCCCGAGACTTGGACGATTGTTTCCTTGGTGAATCAATCCTCCCCGGCTATTATTTCCTTCGTGGAATAATACCCGTCGTGCTGCTTAGATCTGATCGGATCTAGATCTCGCGGTGGTCCACGGATAAACCCCGGCGCAGGCAAAGAACCCACACAAAGCAAGAGACCGCAAAACAGGATCTTGCGATTCGTTCGACAAATAAGGAGAAAGTTGTAATTTTCTTTATTTCTTGTGTTATTTGATTTTCGTTGTAACCGGATCTAAAAAAAGACCGGATCTTTGTAATCGATAAACTATTACAAGAATTTGCAATGAAATCAATGATGAAGAAAATAACGATTTTTCCCGCGAACATTCTGGCGACCACAGTGGGAGCCACCGATCTCGCCGACGAGATCAGAGCGTCGCAGCCGCGGATCTCAATCCCGGTCGTGGAGGAGGTCGAATACGAGTTCGGCCAACAGAGGTTCGAGGAATATTTGTCGTCCTCGTCCGGATCAACCTCCCCCCGCAAGTCCAAGAAATCCCAGAAGTTCTCCTCCAGGAGAAAGGTTCGTTGGTATGAAGAAGTCGAAGCCACCAACGAAGATCTCGCCCCGTTTGATGCCAAAGTCGCATCGGGTGAGATTCCTCCAGTTTCCAACCAGGTCAGATCTGCTCTGGCCAACTCTTCTGCCACAGAGGGCGTGGTGACTCTCTCGAAGAGAGCCCGCCAAAGGCAACGTCAACGCCTTGCGAAACGATTCGCAAAGGCCATGGAGTCAGTTGACGGGATCCGCTACAATGTGGATCTGAAGAACAAAAGAGGCAAGCAGCCTCAACAATCAATGAATGGTGGTTCCTCCAAGCTGTCAACAATGGAATGGGTCCGTGTCAAACGGAATCGTTCGACGCTGGAAGAACGCATCCGCAAACGTCGCGCACTATCAGCGCAGGCACGGGCTCAAGCTGAAGAAGCCCGTAGAAAGCTGCAGAAAGAGGTAGCCAAGAAGCCGCCACCACCTCGCAAAGTTTGGAGGCCAAAGTCTGAAGCGGCAATTCAGGCTAAGGAGCAACCTTTGCAGCCTCCAACCAAAGTTCAACCTCCGGCGAACCAAGCTAAGCCGCCGAGAATTCCCATAGCTACTCCGGGAGATCATGCAGAATCCTCCCGAAGGAGAAAGTCAGTCTTGGAGCGCCTCGGTCCACTTCCCGAGGAGCGAAGCAAAGCTCCAATCCAAGAACGTTTGGACCCACTACGAAAGCCCCAAACAACGCAACATGCTGGGGGTCGCCCCAAGCGCACTACTTTGCGCATTGAAGTTCGGGAGCCCGTTGAGGATTCACGCCCACAAAGGCGCGTTTCAAGACGCGTGACTCTCGAAAGCCCGAAGAAGGTAATTCGCTCTCAGAAGGAAATGTTATCGTCTGATGATGATTACGTTATACCTGAGAAATCGTGCCAACACACGATAGGTTGCTCTGACTTTCAAACTGACGAGCTGTACTATCGTGCTGGGGGTACGAGCAAAGCCATAAAGAGAAGTCCTCGAAGGCTAGAAACTCAGTGCCCTTGTTCAAAGCTCATTCGGGCGGTACTGTCTCAATGCAACTGCATCAAGGTAGTCTCCGAGAGAATTTCAGTGTTCGAAAGGCTCGGCACCGAAACGCCAAAACCAAGGTATAGGCGTTTCCGGCAAAGAAGAACGGTGGTTAAAGACGGAGAATTTCCGAGGGTCACCGCCAACATGACCAGCAAAGAGACATCGACACAGATTGATCTCAAATCGTTTCTGGAAGCGTCCCGGCGTGTAACCCGTCTGCAGTCCGGAGCCATCGCACGAGGAACTTATGGTAGGGTTCGGACAAGAGTACCTTCAGAAGGTGAAGAGTCGGATACCTGCTCCGCAGTCGCATCAGATAATACAGTGTCCAGTGAGGGGGAACCCCGCGAGTCACTGATGATAAGCGCGGAACAAGTGGCCAAGATGCTCGAAGATGCCATAGCCAAACAACAGGAAAGCTTTAGGTTCGAGATGCAGATGGCCATGCAGACTATGAGAGAGATGCATGAGCAACAAATTCAGGCACTGACGAACCAGCGAGGTGAACCAAGCCGCCGTAACCAGGTTGTTCAGGAAGAGGAGCACACGGATAGGGATGAAGCTCACAATGCCAATAACCCTCCCGTCAATGCAGGGGGTGGTAACGAGGATGCCAACGAGGATACAAGTGAAGACTTGAAGATCAAAGATCTCGAGAGCAAAATCAACACATTGATCTCCGCTCAAGAGACGAAGAAAACAGGCATTCCCTGTCCATACCCAAGAGAGTGGGAATCGATCCCATATCCGGCGAAGTTCAATCTAATCAACTTCACGCCGTTCGATGGGAAGGGTTCCCCCACTCAGCATTTGATTTATTTCAAATCGCACCTGGGTATTATTTCCGGCAATGAGCCTCTGATGGTGCGGTCATTCGTCGGCACTCTTCGCGGAGCTGCCTTCGATTGGTATCGTCGCCTCAAGCCAGGAAGCGTGAACAGCTGGGATGACATGGAGACCAAGTTCCTGGCCAACTTCTTCGACGACGACACCGAGATATCTATCGGATCATTGCTCGATGAGAAGCAGAAGGACGGGGAGTTAGTCGACACCTTCGTCAAAAGGTTCCGGAACAAGGCGATGAATTGCCGGGACCCGATCACAGAGGAATTCATCCTCCAAACTTGCCACAACAACCTTGCGTTGGACGTGTTGGAAGCAATGGGAACAGCACCGTCTGACACTTGGAAGGATCTGAAGGTCCGAGGGGAGCAGGCTGAGCGATTCCTTAGAAGGAAAAAGGCCGAGAGGAACCAACTGACGGATAATCCGCTGAACTCAAACTTCGCCTCTCGTGGTAAGGGCAAGGCACCTGTAGCTGCTGGTGGTGCTGCTAATCAAGCGTCACAACAGCAATCTCGAAGGCAGCAAAAGACTTCGGGTCCGAGACTCCAAAAAGAGTACTCTTTCAAGGACGAAGACGTTCCAGCCATCTTCGAATCCCTCCTTGAAGGTAACAAGATCAAGCTACCACCTATCACAAATCAGGAGGAAGCTGACAACACTACGGACCCAAAGTACTGTGCATACCACAGGAGGGTCGTTCATCCCACCAAGGATTGCTTTACTCTCAAGAATAGCATTCAGACCTTGGTTGAAGCCGGCGTCATAACGCTAAGGTAAGCCAATTGAGAAGGACCAAAACTCCGACCGGTATAAGAGTATAAACTGCTTCCTAAAACTCCAAAGAGTATACGAGTATAAACTGTTTCTCAATCCTCCGACCGGTATAAGAGGTTAAACTACTCCCTGATACTCCAATAGGTATATGAGTCTAAACTGTTTCCCCACTTTTGACGGGAAGTTCCTGGAGAATATTAAGCTAATATTCTTAAGGATAACCCGGTTAGGTAACTGATAATAATGTCCGAACCAGTTCCGCAGACGAAACTGGGGGTGGACGATTTATGTAACGGGAAGTTCCCAAAACCACATCAATGTAATGAATAAGAACTCCCATTCTCACCGTGTATGTGCACTCAACACTCTCTCTGTTAGAGTCTGGACGTAAAATTCCCAATTGGTCAAACCTTCTTACAGTTAGGACCACAGTCAAAATCCCCTCTCGATTCCCCCAATGAACGAGAGGTCCACAAATCGAGCGATCAAACCTTCCTACAGTTAGGATCGTCTTAAACCTTCCATTCGGTCAAACCTTTCTACAGTTAGGACCAAAACCAAAATCCCCTCTCGATTCCTCCAATGAACGAGAGGTCCACTTTCAAATCGAGTGATCAAACCTTCCTACAGTTAGGGTCACCTCAAACTCCTGTTTGGCCAAACCTTCCTACAGTTAGGGTCAAAACCATAATTCGCTCTCGATAAACGAGAAATTCATCTTTGGTTCGGTAATCAACCCTTCCGACAGTTAGGATTATCTGAATCTTTTCGATTCTTGGAGTGGAGATCCCACTCTCAGTTTCACCTTTCCGGATTCTGGAGGTGGAGATCCCACCTCGAGTCTCCTTTCCAACTGAAGTTAGAATATAAAATTCTTCTTCTTCAGTGTCGGGAGATAGAATATAAAATTCTTCCTCTCCCATTTCGGGTTCGTCTTTGCCCCAAGAGAAGACACCACCTTTTTCAAATCCCAAAATTTGTGCCTCACAGGTATGGAAGTTTATCCCGAATCCTAAGCAGGGATAAATCTGCGCCTAACACGCGCTGCCGGTTTAGTCTTTTTCCGTAGAAAAAGACACCAGAGTTCGATTCTGGGGTATTCTATCCTGAAATCTAAGCAAGGATAAGTCTGCGCCTAACCCGCGCTGCCGGTTAGTTCTTAACCGTTAAAAAGAACACCCGTTCACATATTCAACATTGTGACAGGTTGTTATTAATAACACCAAAATCCATGCCTTACACGCATGGGGAATTTCATCCTGAATCCTAAGAAAGGATATGCCGACGCCTAACACGCGAGAATTCACTCTCTTAGCACAACGTTACATGCGGAATGGATTTAGACAATCCGCATGCTAGCCCGACTCAAACGGTAGTCGGTAAAGGCTAATCAAATCCGTTGAAGGCTGGGGATTAGCCAAAAATCCTAAAGTCAACGCCTAACACGCATCGCCGGGTAGTCTATTCCCGTAAGAAAGACGAAGTCTACGTATTCAATATCGTAGCACTAAGAGCGTTAACTCTCTTAGCACAACGTCACATGCGGAACGGATTTAGACAATCCGCATGTGAGCCCGATTCAAACGGTAGAGCCCGATTCAAACGGTAGTCGGTAAGAGCACGTCAAATCCGTTGAAGGCTGAGGATTTGCCAAAAATCCTAAGTCAACGTCTCATACACGTTGCTGTTTAGTCTTTTCACAGGAGAAAGACGAAGTCTACGTATTCAATATCGTAGCACTAAAAGGGTTAACTCTTTTAGCTTAACGTCACATGCGGAACGGACTTGAACAATCCGCATGCTAGTCCGACTCAAACGGTAGTCGGTAAAGGCTCATCAAACCCGTTAATGGCTGAGGGGTTGCCAAAAAATCCTATAAATACGAGAGTCACTGATGCATCAACTTCATTAGCTGGTCTCGTGACTTGAGCATCCAACGACGTTCAAAACCCTAGGTCAACGCCGGACAACGCGTAACCCTAGGTCAACGCCGGTCAACGCGTTGCAATCAAACAGTCAACGTACGACATTCAAAACCCTAAGGTTAACGTCGGACAACGCGTAACCCTAGGTCAACGCCAGTGAACGCGTTGCGATCAAAAAGTCAACGTACGACGTTCAAAACCCTAAGGTCAACGCCGGACAACGCTTAACCATAGGTCAACGCCGGTCAACGCGTAATCCTAGGTCAATGCCGATCAATGCGTTGCAATGAAAAAATTAATACTCCAAAAAGTATACGAGTATAAACTGCTTCTTAATACTCCGAAAAGTATACGAGTATAAACTGCTTCTTAATACTCCAATAAGGTATATAAGTATAAACTGTTCCCTAATTTTCGTTGAGAAGTTCCTGGAGAATGTTTTTTATAAATATTCTTAAGGATAACTCAACAACACGACGCCGGACAACGCGTTGCAGATAAATACTCGACGCCAACAATCGATGGTCAGCTAAAGATTAGAAAATCAGGAGTCGACTTCAAGTTCAAAATTCCGACAACGGTCAGACAATAAATGCAGCACCGGAACTCCTACAGACATTCGACAAAGCACCGAATAGCCTGGAGAATTGAAGGAATCAAGAACAGAAGCCATTCCAAGGTCCCGTTACACTGACTGAAGGTTGGGACAATCATATCCAAAGTATTCCAGGCTCTTTTATAAAAAAACGAGACTGAAATACTTTGGAGGGGGTATCTGTAGGTATATAAAATTGCTTATAGGTCCCTTAGCACAGCTCGGCACAAACCGACAGACCAACGAGACGACGAGATCGACGAATCGCATGCAAGCAACGGAATGCATCCATTCGCGTGCGGAATCAAGCCAACGATTCAGGGAGTCAACGAGTCATTCAACCATAGAATGGATTCGAACTCAAACGCCAAGGCGGATTTACTGCCAAATCAGGATCCGGACACCAAATCAGAGTCCAGATCAACAGTAAAGCTCGGGTAAACCGATAAACCGTGAAACCGGATGACGGACGAACGCGGCGAACACCCGAAAAGAGGCTCGGAAACCAAGTCATCGAGGCGGCTCACCGAGCCACACCTCCTTGGTGGCTCGGCGGCCACCAAGGTGGCTCGGCCACCACCGAGCCACCAAGAGGTGGCTCGGTGGCCGAGCCACCAAGGTGGCCGGCCGAGCCACCTCTTGGTGGCTCGGCATGAGCCGAGCCACCTTGAGGTGGCCGGCCATCTGAGTGTTGGCCACACGTGCACACGGGCACAGTGACGCTTGGCTATAAATAGGAGAGGGGGTTGTTTATTTTGAAGGGTTGGAAATTTTGGAGGCGAAGCTCTGCCGGATTCAAGACTCGAAACTTAAAAAAGATTGGAGCTTTGGGAGTTCGGGGACTCACTCTTCCAGATCTGGTGCTCAGCGATCGTCAACGCCAAAAAAGGCAGGTGTTCGAGAGGACCGGATCTCAGATCTACGCAGACGTACTCCGGATCTAAGCTTGGTCTTAGATCCCGAGACTTGGACGATTGTTTCCTTGGTGAATCAATCCTCCCCGGCTATTATTTCCTTTGTGGAATAATACCCGTCGTACTGCTTAGATCTGATCGGATCTAGATCTCGCGGTGGTCCACGGATAAACCCCGGCGCAGGCAAAGAACCCACACAAAGCAAGAGACCGCAAAACAGGATCTTGCGATTCGTTCGACAAACAAGGAGAAAGTTGTAATTTTCTTTATTTCTTGTGTTATTTGATTTTCGTTGTAACCGGATCTAAAAAAAGACCGGATCTTTGTAATCGATAAACTATTACAAGAATTTGCAATGGAATCAATGATGAAGAAAACAACGATTTTTCCCGCGAACAACAGCGGCAATAGGTCGAGTTTATTGAAGATTACGAGTTCACAATTAAGTATCATCCGGGGAATGCAAACATCGTAGAGGACACATTGAGCAAGGAGCTTCAACATCGGATTTCAACTTTAAGGTGCTCATTGTATCGGGATCTTCACACCCTTAGTCAGTTTAATTTTATGTGACGCTCCTAATTTCATACTTGGTTATAGTCCAAGGTGAACCCAGAGATGTCAAACCTGCCATGCACCTCCACTGTGCAATAACATATTTCACCAATCATAATAATATCCTCTAGTGGAAACAAATATAAGTAAAGATACAAAACAGGCAAAATAAGAAAAAATAATACAATAGACATGATACGAAAAGATATATCTCACAAATGAAATCATGTCTCAAATAAACTAAACTGGAATACAACCAATCTCTAAAGTAAATATCAAATATCCTAAGACGAAATCAACTAAAAATCGTACTAAGGCAAACTGCCTTAACAATATGGATACAAATTCAAATGACTGAATACAACATAAGACTAATGTGGAGTCCCTACTAGTAAAAGTACGTGATGACAACTATGCAAGAACTCCGTCACCCTGCGACTCTCCGATGCTCTGAGCCACCTGAAAGTTTAAAAGAAAAAAAGAACAACAACAAGAGCGTCAAAGCGCTACAACAAGTTTACCTCCATCTGCCCCGGGGGAGTGCTACTAGATGAAGTGAATGCTCTATCTATTAAGCATAGTATACCTAGATCATTTCCCCCGTATCTAATAGTATTAATATTTAGAAATCTATAACACGAGACGTAGTACGTCGAGTGAAATAATCCAAACAAGGAAACCCTCATGTACATACCATATGTCTTAGATAGTAAATTACTAAATATTAACCTTGAATTAGGAAATAGAAATATAACTAAAATAAAATAATAAAGTGCAACATCTTAAACGACATTAGTATATGTATATGTCTTGTGTACTCAAAATCATGAGTAACTCGGTAAAAAGGGCAACTCAACAATGAATCACATCACACTAAGTGTCTACCAAGGACTCAAAACAACTAGCTAACAATATCATCATTCTCTATAGTTTCTTAATAAAACATATACTTGTGTGATTCAGCAAAAAGGGTATTATTGCATCACCGTGCAGATCGACGAATAGGTATCATCGCATCATCGTGCGGATCGACAAAAAGGTATCATCGCATCATCGTGCAGATCAACCAATAAGTATCATCGCATCATCGTGCGAATCGACAAATAGGTATCATCGCATTATCGTACGGATTGAGAAAAAGGTATCATCGCATCTCGTGCGGATCGACTAATAAGTATTATCGCATCATCATGTGGATCGACAAATAAGTATCATCGCATCATCTTGCGGATCGATAAATACGTGTAATGGAGTGAAAAACCTTCGCAGTCTCATTTGCGGTGTAATAACTCACAATATCAGATGTGTAAACGTAAAAATATTTTATCATAATCCCCTAGAGATATTCACATATATATAACAACAAATTCGTGATTATAAATATAACATCGAGCGGCTTAAATTCCGCAACACCTTTCAAAATGGCAAACCAACACAACAAGAAAACTAAAAAAACAGTCAGGATTTCTGTTAGTAAAATGAACATATCTTTCTCTAGGAAAACTATTTTTAGAAAAGGTTTTCTGTTTTGAAATCTAGATTCATACATCTTTTATTTGGCATAAGTTTGGTTCAGTTTGTAGTTCATTTGTTATCTTAAATATCCAATTAAACACTATACATATGCAATAGTTTTTCTGCAGGACATGTTATTAAAAAGAGCATATCTTTCTCTATACAAACTCTTTTTTAAGAATGGTTTCCTATTTCGAAAACTAGATTCATATATCTTTCATTTCGTACTAGTTTGGTTAAATCTGAAGTTTATTTGCTATCTCAAAATCTTAGTTAAACATTATATAAGTGTAGCAGTTTTCTGCAGAAAATATATATCGCAACCTTAGGTTTTAGCATAATTAGTTTACAAGAAGAACTCAAATAATCAAATAAACTAGGATTTTTACATGGTAAATCTTGGTTTATAAATTTAAAACAAAATTTATATTAACCCTAA
Organism: Asparagus officinalis; assembly: GCF_001876935.1. Classification (NCBI taxonomy): domain Eukaryota; kingdom Viridiplantae; phylum Streptophyta; class Magnoliopsida; order Asparagales; family Asparagaceae; genus Asparagus; species Asparagus officinalis. Next base: position 31,746 of record NW_017972922.1, on the reverse strand, counting down.
TAATTATGATCATATTTCTAACATAAACGATAAGGAAAACATTAGATCTAATATTTGGTTAAGATTTAATATAAAAAATCTACTTGTTATCATGCTATAATTAGATCTAAGCATAAAAACAACCATATTACTTCATAAACACATGACTTACACTATGAGTAAGGTTTGAATGCAGATAATCTTGCCTCAAGTCTTGTTGGACTCCTTGACATGAGCACATGCCTCTCCTCCGCCAATTATCACAAATCACTGCCTTTCCTTCAACAAACACCCTTGGATCTCTCCCAAAGCTCACAAATTGGGTTAGGGTTTAAGGAGGGAGATGTCTGAGGTTATTAGAGCTTGAAAGAGGGTTAAAAGAGATTTAAAAAGAATATATACACTTAGGGTAACAACTGAGTTCAGGTTAAACAAAACCCAACCCGAAACCTGAAACAGATCTGGAAACAGCCCGATATTCTAAAATCTGTATTCGGTTTAATGGCTGTAACTTTCTCATCTGACTTTAGAATGAGGTGATTTAAGATTTGTTAAAAAGCTGTTGAAGAGACCTATAATTTTAGTCTTATGAGTTTTTCCAAATTCTTACAGTATCAGTGTGTAAAATATAAAAATGTTTAACTGGTCATATTTCCATATTCAAGCTCGTGCATGCCGTGCATGACTTCACTCCTATATTTATATATATACATTAGATTGATTTCAAATCAATTCTTAGCATACTCAAACATCAAAATATAATATTTATCACCATATAATATATTTATTATTATTTTTTACATAATATTCAAAATTTACGGGGTTTTACATTCTTCCCTTATTAAAAGAATTTCGTCCCCGAAATTCCGTAATCGTGTCTTAGGGATTAATAATATGAGAAAAGCACCAAGAGGGGATAATCCAAATAATGAAATCCTCCCATATACATCTCATATCATTAATTCCCAGATATGAAACATAGCGATATCTACACTTAACCATCTAGAATGTGAATACTCCCACTTAACTCCTAATTAAGCGGAATAAGTACGTCGGGTGAAAAATCCAAACAATGAACCCCCCATATATATACCGAGACATGGTGACCTGCAAAATAAGTTAAGGGATCAGAAAAATAAATAAATTCCCTTTTTATTGCAATTCTACCCCCTGAAAGATGAGCACGATGTGCCAAATCATAAACCCTAACCCTCACATGCAATCCCACAAATTCATGTACTAAATTAAACATGAAATATAACCCTAACCCTCACATGCAATCCCACAAATTCATGTACTAAATTAAACATGAAATATTCCAAAATTATGGAGAATTTACCTGAGGAAAAGCTCATATTCCAAAATTATGGAGAATTTACCTGAGGAAAAGCTCGAGGATCCGACAAGAAATTAGATATTGAAATATGCTTGAAACACTTGCTCGAGGGGCCTGAAAGAAATTTTATATGAAGATTTCTAAGGGATTTTTCAGTCTAAGATCAAAAGGAATGATAGATCTAAGACAAATATGAAGATTTGGGGGAGAAAGGATGCATGAGAGAAGAGAAATCCAAAAAATAGGGCAAAGGGGGGGCCGGCCCTAGAGGAGGAGAAAAAAGAGGCTTTTATAGATGAACCAGCCTTGAACCAGACCGGACCAGGTTGAACCAGACCAGACCAGTCCAAATCAGTTCAAAAGAGGCTGAACCAGGCCAAACCAGGCTGAACCAGGCCAAACCAGACTGAACCAGACCAGACCAGGATGAACCAGTCTGAACCAGTCTTGAACCAGTCCTGAACCAACCTTGAACCGGGGTGAACCAGCCTTGAACCAGGTTGAACCAGTTTGAACCAAATTTGAACCAGAATTCAAATTGAAGCCGAATCGAGCATCGAAATAACTTCAAATCGACCGAGGGTTCAGTCCTTGGTTTATTCTTGCCTCTCCCACACATTCGGAAGGATTGGAGGATTTTTTCAGCCTAATCACTACCTTTTTTTGGCTCATTATCAAGCCGGTTCAGCTCATTATCAGGCCGGTTCAGCTCATTCGGGCACAGAATTACTCCAATAAGGTATAAGAGTATAAACTATCCCCTATATTTTTGGTTGAGAAGTTCCTGGAGAATATTTTTCCTAAAAATATTCTTAAGGATAACTCAACAACACCACGCCGGACAACGCGTCGCAAATGAGAACTCAACGCCAACAATCTATGGTCAGTTCTATGTTGAACCAACAAACACGAGCTAAAGATTAGAAAATCAGGAATCGACTTCAAGTTTAAAATTCTGACAACAGTCAGACAATAAATGCAGCACCGGAGCCCTTACAGACATTCGACAAAGCACCGAATAGCCTGGAGGATTGAAGGAATCAAGAACAGAAGCCATTCCAAGGTCCCGTTACACCGACTGAAGGTTGGGACAATCATATCCAAAGTATTTCAGACTCTTCTATAAAAGAACGAGGCTGAAATACTTTGGAGGGGGTATTTCTAGGCGTATAAAATTGCTTATAGGTCCCTTAGCACAGCTCGGCACAAACCGACGAACCATCGGGCGACGTATCCAAACACGAGCGTCAGTCCACAAAGCCAAAGCCAAGTGACATGCAATGAAGCGGATTAACGAGGTAACGAGGCTAACGAACCGCACGCAAACAACGGAATACATCCATTCACATGCGGAATCAAGCTAACAGTTTGGTGAGTCAACGAGTCATCCAACCATAGAATGGATTTGAACTCAAACACCGAGGCAGATTTACTGCCAAATTAGGATTCAGATCAACAAATCAGAGTCCAAATTAACCACGAGACCAGAAAAACGGCAAAAACCACAACACCTAGGGGAATCGGCGAAAACCGAGCCACCTCTAGGTGGCTCGGCGGTGGCCGGCCAGATCTGTGCCCGGGCACAGATCTGAGAGCCTATAAATAGGCCCTTGAGTGTTTATTTTTAAGACTGGAACTTTTGGAGGCGAAGCTCTGCTGGATTCAAGGCTCAGAACTTAAAAAGATTGAAGCTTTGGGACTTTGAGGACTTGCTCTTCCAGATCCGGTGCTCGGCGATCGTCAACGCCAAATAAGGCAAGAGTTCGAGAGGAACCGGATCTTAAATCTACGTAGTCATCCTCCAGATCAAAGCTTGGCCTTTGATCCCGAGAACTAAAGGCTACTATTTCCTTGGCGAAATAGTACCCTCGGCTATTATTTCCTTGGCGAAATAATATCCGTCATACTGCGTAGATCCGACCGGATCTAGATCGCGCGGTGGTCCACGGATTAACCCCGGCGCAGGCGAAGAACCCACAAAAGCGAGAGACCGCAAAACAGGATCTCGCGATTCGCTCGACAAATAAGGAAAGTTGTAATTTTCTTTTCTTTTGATTTTGTTGTAACTGGATCTTATAAAAAGACCGGATCTTTGTAACCGATAAACTGTTAACAAAGTAATCAATGGAATCATCAATGAAGAAAACAATTTTTCCCACGAACAGCCGTGATATGTATGACACTACTTTCTGGGTCTGCATCAAAGCACCTCCTAGACCTTGTAACGACACATTTGTATAGACTACGAAGGTCCTATCACAGCTCAAAATAATCAATATCGGCGCTGTAGTCAACTTAGCCTTTAGAGTCTCAAATGCCTCCTGGCACTCCGTGCCGGTGTGTAAGTGACATTGTTATCTTTGAGAAATCTTGGATAAACTTCTTGTAATAGCCTGCTAAACCTAAGAAACTGCGAATCTCTGAAGCTGTCTTCGACGACTCCCAATTAAGTACTGCCTTCACCTTTGCTGGGTCTACTGCAATACTCTCCTCGCTGATAACATGGCCTAAAAATCTAACTTTAGAAAGCTAAAACTCGTATTTGCTAAACTTGGCATATAACTCATGTTCTCGCAAGGTCTGTAATGCCAATCAAAGATACTGCTCGTGCTCTGCCTCCGATCTCGGATAGACAAGAATATCATCGATGAATATGATCATGAATTTGTCCAAATATGAATAGAAAATCTAGTTCATCAAATCTATGAATACATCGGGTGCATAGGTTAGCCCAAATGGTATGACAAGAAACTCAAAGGACCCATATCGAGTCAAAAAGGCAATTTTAGGAATATCCATCTCCCGAACCCGTAACTGATGATAGCCAGAACGAATATCAATCTTCGAGAAATACTACGCTCCATGTAGCTAGTCGAACAAGTCGTCAATTCTCGGTAGTAGATACCGATTCCGGATAGTAACCTTGTTCAACTTGATATAATCTATACAAAAGCGCATACTACCATCCTTATCCATCACGAAGAGAACCATCGCTCCTAACGGAGAATGACTCTAGCAAATAAAGCCCTGAGATACTAACTCATCTAGCTGAGTCTGTAACTCCTGTTGGCCTCTTTGTTTTGATGATGTTTAACAAACAATTTACTACTAATGTTGTTTGTCTAGTGTTTGTACATTCTTATGTATTGTAGACAAACAACGTTGTTGAAGGATGGATGGATTGCGCTTCAACGATCATATCCAAAGGAGGTTGGCGGAATGTCGGTGAAGCCTATGCAATTCAAGTTAAAGATCAAGTTCAAGCTTCATCCGTAAATATATCAAGTCAAGCCTATTGAAGATTAAGATCAAGCTTTGGTATATTTAGTTTAGGTTTTATATTATGTGTGTTAGATACTCTAAGCTCAATATCATATACACATACGTATTTGGTTTCTATGTGGTTTCTATGCATATATATAGTTATATATATATACATACAAGTGATTTAGATTTTGATGTTTATATATACATACACGTATTTGGTTTCTAAGCTCAAATATCGTATTCTCAGTTCTCAATATCATATACACACACGTATTTGGTTTCTATGTATATATATAGTTATATATATACATGCATGGTTTTGGGTTTTTCATGTTTTGAATACTTTTGCAAAATAATGAGATTTCACAATTGAGAAATGCAAATTGGAAATTTTTTTTGTAACATGTTCAAAATATCATTTGCAAACATTTCTCAAAGTTTCATCAAGTTTGGAATTGATTTGTTATGTTTAAAGGAATTTACAAATTCACGTTTTCGTTCGTGCACATGTTCGTACATGTTTTACAAAACTGATGAGTTTTCACAAATGAGAAGTGACATTTAAAAAATTCTTTCTCTAACATGTTTATCTGCATGTTTCATCAAGTTTGGAATTGATTTTGTTAGAATATTTGCAAAATGCTTTTAATTCATCTATGTCTAACAAGTTTGTTCATTTTGATAGTGCTTACAAAGTTTGGAAATTTATAGAAGCACATCAAGGGGACTTGGAGGCGATCCAACAAGCTTTGGAGTATATTTTGAAATCCGATCATGAGTTGTTAGCATCTAAGTTTGAAACTATTTCTAATGAAAATGTGATCCTTAAAGAAAACAATGAAAAATTAAAATTGGATCATGTTTCTTTAACTTCAAACGTTGCTAGTTTAACTCATGAAAGAGATAATGCCATGTTAGAAGTAAAGAACATACAAAATAATACTGCTTCTTTTATAAATAATTATTTATGTTCTACTTCTAAAAATGCATATGTGCCTAAAAATGAAGATTTGAATCTTATGAAAAATAGTATTTCATCTTTAGATTCAACTTTGAAAATATGCATTGATAACCATAAGAAACTTATGGACAAGTGTGCTAAATCTAGTGCTACAAAATCACCTACATACTATGCACACTTGTATAGCAAAGTTTACAAGTGCTCCATTTGTGGTCGTAAAGGCCATTTAGCTAAATTTTGCTATGATGCACAAAAACATAAGAATATTAATCCTTCTTGTGCATCTCATCAAGTTTCTTCATCACATGTACACACACATGCACCTATTGTTCATCATAAGCATGCTCATGTGTTTAAATGTGATATTTGTGGTCGTTTTGGTCATTTGGCCAAATATTGTTTTGATTTAAAAAGAAAATCTTATTTGCCAAATATTTCTAGTAGGCCACATGTTTTTAGATGTGATGTTTGTGGTAGATATGGCCACTTAGGAAAGTTTTGTTTTGATAATGTTTCTCATTTGCAAAATAATTCTAAAAGACAATCTTTATTTGTAAATGTTCTACGTGCACCTTTTAATGGTCAACATAAGCAAATGCTTCCTTTCCATTGTACATATTGCAATCGGAAGGGTCATTTGAGTAATTATTGCTATGACCGATCCCGTGCACCATATATGTCCAAGAGGGTTCATAACCCTAGGACTTTGAGCTTTAATGATAGGGGTCATGTCCCTAAACAAACCGGCACCAAGAATACTTGGGTGCCAAAATGATTTTTAAACCAAGAATTTTAGTGTTTTTATTTTTATTTTTTTCTTGGTTTCGAAAAATGTATTTTAAACTTTTATGAAAACAATTCCTTTTATTGGTTAAAATCTTTTGTTTTCATGATTATTTGATTTGCTTTCATGAGAGGACTACGTTTATATAACCCTCCGGATTTATTGGGTGTTTATTCCCAAATCATGTTTGTCGGATGCTAAAATGTTCATATGAGTTAATACTAGCTCAAGAGCTAGATAGAGTTGCCTCTCTTGATTTTTGAAAATCAATGATGATTTGGTTTCATGATTTAAACATTGATTTATGATTTCAATTGGTTGATTTATTTTCATTTGAAAACTTTTTACATGATTCTCATGTTTCTCTTCTTTTGATTTCAAAAATCTATTTTATACATTGGCTTTTATGATATGAGACAATATGTTCATCTTGATATATTTATGTGTTCTCATTATCTTGTTTGAATGTGAGTGATTGTTAGCATATTTTTTATGCTTACTCACATGTTATGCCATGATCTTTTATTGCTTATATCCTCTATATGGCTTTTTGATTGGGGGAGCAATCCCTATATATATATATATTCTTTTTATACTCACCTATGCTTATTGATAGGGGGAGCTTTCGCTCTCTTAATTCTTTTGTCCCCTTTTTGATGTTGTCAAAGGGGGAGAAATATTGTGAGTATATTCTTTCTTGTTTATATGCATGATAATTCTAATTTATATACTTATTTCTTTCATGCATATATATCTCTTTTGTAAATTGTTTGTCATCATCAAAAAGGGGGAGATTGTTGGCCTCTTTGTTTTGATGATGTTTAACAAACAATTTACTACTAATATTGTTTGTCTAGTATTTGTACATTCTTATGTATTGTAGACAAACAACGTTGTTGGAGGATGGATGGATTGTGCTTCAACGATCATATCCAAAGGAGGTTGGCGGAATGTCGGTGAAGCCTATGCAATTCAAGTTAAAGATTAAGTTCAAGCTTCATCCGTAAATATATCAAGTCAAGCCTATTGAAGATTAAGATCAAGCTTTGGTATATTTAGTTTAGGTTTTATATTATGTGTGTTAGATACTCTAAGCTCAATATCATATACACACACGTATTTGGTTTCTATGCATATATATAGTTATATATATATACATACAAGTGTTTTAGATTTTGATGTTTATATATACATACACGTATTTGGTTTCTAAGCTCAAATATCGTATTCTCAGATTATAGACTTAACAATCATCATATACATATTTTATCAAGTCTATATAATCATTGTGCAAAGTTTCAAAACATTGTTTATGTCAAAACATCAAACTTCATGTATATCACTTTTTCATGTTTTGAATACTTTTGCAAAATAATGAGATTTCACAATTGGGAAATGCAAATTGGAAAATTCTTTTTGCAACATGTTCAAAATATCATTTTCAAACATTTCTCAAAGTTTCATCAAGTTTGGAATTGATTTGTTATGTTTAAAGGAATTTACAAATTCACGTTTTCGTTCGTGCACATGTTCATGCATGTTTTACAAAACTGATGATTTTTCACAAATGAGAAGTGATATTTAAAAAATTCTTTCTCTGACATTTTTATCTACATGTTTAGAAACTTTCATCCAGTTTTTACTATTTTTAGAGTTGATTTACTGTGCCTAATTGATTTTACAAAATTGTATATTACAGCAGATTTGCAGAAACTGTATTTTTGTGTTCAAACATTTATTTCTCTCAACTGGGAAATTATTTTTCAGAAATTCTTTCTCTAACATATTTGTATACATGTCTAGAACCTTTCCTCAAAAATTTATAGTTTTTGAAGCTATTTTACTATTTTTAACCGACTTTATAAAATCATATGTACCTGCTACAGTACCGCCTGTCGACCGATTTTTACGCCGGTCGACCGACGAACTGTCTGGAACTTTTCTCCGCTTCTTTATTTGCTCGCGGTCGACCGTGATTTTCCTCGGTCGACCGCTGCTATTCCAACGGCTCTTTTTAGAGCCGTTGCAGAATGGTTTTTTGGTCATTTTGTTTGGGTTTTTGGGTGAGGTCTTGGAGGCTATAAAAACCCTCTTTGATCTCAGTTTTCATGTACTCAAGAATGTTTTAAAAGAAGTTTTTGAACAAGGGTTTTAAAAAGAGTTTAAGCTTGTTTAAACTTGTTTAAGGGTTTCAATTAAGCTGTTTTGGTTTTCACAAGTGGAGGAGATTATCTTCTTGTTTGGGCTCCAATCTCCATCTCTCCCGGTGAGCTAGAAACCGAGTGTGTTGTGAAGTTTTCGGTGAACTAGAAAACCGATTGTGAGGAGTGACGTTGATCGGTGAGCGTTGAAAACCGATACTGTGAGGTGTAAACGTTATTCGGGTGAACGTAGAAAACCCGGTTGTGATAGTGGATTTCTCCCCGGGAGTGGGGAGCGGAGACGTAGGACGGAAGGTCCGAACTCCGTGATCATATTGCTTGTTTGAGTTTGTCTTTGGCGTATTTGTTTTTGCATTTATCTTATATCGCCAATTGTGCATTACTCATTTATTTCATCCACTATCTTGTTTAGATTATTTACCCTTGTGTTGTTTATATATCCTTGCATATATCTCTATCATATAGGATATATCTCATTGTTCATATTGTTTATCCTAGTTTATATTCTTGTTGTATTTCATACTTGCTAGGATAACTTGTTAATATATTTTAATTGGCATTTAATCGGATTAGATTAGCATAAGACCCTAATCACCCCCCCTAGGGTCTAACAACTCCATCATCTCAGTAGGTGTCATACGATAGGGTGCTCGGGATATAGGTGTTGTGCCCAGCTGCAACTCCATGCAGAACTCAACCTCTCTCACAGGAGGTAACCTAGGTATGTTCTGAAAGACATCCTGATAATCTGAGATAAATCCAGTCTCGTACAAATCAGCACTCTGATCCCTCAACATCACCTCCTTGATACACGTCAGAAATGACTCTGCAAACTGGTTACCTTGCGAGGTCGCTACTATAAACTCAGACCCATCAGACGCTTGCAAGTTGACTATTTTAGAAAAATAATTGATAGTAATATGGTAGGATGATAGCCAATCCATACCGAGAATGATGTCAAATTCTAACATCTAAAAAACTATCAGATTAAAAATAAACTCGGACTCATCTAGATTGATGACGCATCTCCTATAGATACTCTCAATAGGGATACCTCCTAAAGGAGTAGAGAGGGATAACGGAAAGTCTAAGGGATGTGCAACTAGCTGAAACCTATCCATGTAGGTATGAGAGATAAAAGAATACGAAGCTCCTAAATTGAACAAAATCTGAGCTTGAAAGGAATAATCACTAAGAAATCCCCGCTCGCACTATTATCACGCGGTACGACTGCATAAACTCTGTCAGTGGCTGACGACTTCTGTTCTATTGAAGGTGGAATTTATGGGATTATCTATCTCTCAGGAATCTCATGGATAGCATGAATCTGGCCTACTGGCCACTTGATCCTCAGAATGGTAGGTGGTACCTCAATCCTCTGTAGCTAGTCGTAACTGTGGCCATGCGACTGCTGACCCTGACCACTGTTCTGCTAATGGTAATAAAAATCCTTACCCTATTGCTGGGGTCCTCCTGACCTTGCGAAAGGTTTCTTGTCCTTATCCTATTCTCCGAACAATTCTGCTTCCAAAATTAACTCTTAGTACGTCTTCCTGCCCCAATCGGGTTAGTTCTAGTTGCTTATCAAAATAGTAGATAAAATCCTTCCATAAAATTAACATTCACTGGTCTGGCATAACTGAAATTGGTGCTATCCTCTGGCATCGTCCTTTAAGCTGAATATAACTAATCTCCGCTTATATACTGAGTCGATGTTAAGAATATCTAAAAATAATTCCCACATATTCCTTCCACTTATAGGCTACAAATGAATCTGATGTGTCCTGAAACTTTGGTGCTCTTATCTTCTGATGTCTTTCTCATTCTTATAGAGCCAAGCATCTTGCTCTATGTCTCTATTAACAGCTGGTTATGGTGATGGTGTAATCGTCGGTATTGCCTCTTCAATAGGTTCGACTGGTATGACTGGTGATGGAACTTCAGAAAGTGTAATTTGGCTCGTTACTCGCTCCTCGAGTTGCTAGTCTCTACCACTATAATCGGCGTTACCAAGTCGATCAATTACTGTGGAGCTTGCTGCGGCTCAGGTTCTACTTGCCTAGCTCTCTAGGTACGAGATTTACCTTGACCACGTCCTCGTCTCGATATTTATAATAGCAAGAGGAGAGCTTCATAAATATACATAACAAAACATATAACAGTAGGAAAATTGTATCTTATATCATTCACGCAATTACTTTTCAATCAAAGTAAGGTAGTCATAAAAAAATTCTTAAATTTCGGAACATACGTATATAACGTCATCACTCATTCTAGGAATCCTAGCAGACTCTATACATGAATCCTAGGAAACTCTATCCTAGTTCCACGACTTGACACAGGAAAGATCCTAAGGATGCTAGAACTAGAGCTCTGATACCAACTATGATACCCCTATTTTCACACTTTGCTACAGTCTAAGGGTAACCCAGAGATGTCAAACCTGCCATGTACCTCTACTGTGCAACAACATGTTTCACCAATCACAGTAATATCCTCTAGTGGAAACAAATATAAGTGAATGTACAAAACAGGAAAAATAAGGGAAATTAATACAATAGACATGATGCGAAAAGATATATCTCACAAATGAAATCATGTCTCAAATAAACTAAACTGGAATACAACCGATCTCTGAAGTAAATATCAAATATCCCAAGATGAAATCAACTAAAAATCTTACTAAGACAAACTGCCTTAACAATATGGATACAAATTCAAATGACTGAATAGAAACATAAGTTTACTGTGGAGTCCTTACTAGTAAAAATACGTGACGATGACTATACAAGAACTTCGTCACCCTACGACTCTCTGATGCGCTGAGCTGTCTGAAAGTTTAAAATATAATAAAAGGAAAAAAAGAGTAACAACAAGAGCGTCAGAGTGCTACAGCAATGTTACCTCCATCCGCCCCGGGGGAGGGCTACTAGATAAAATAGAGGCTCTATCTATTAAGCATAGTCTACCTAGATCACTTTTTCTCATATCTAATGGTATTAATACTTAAAAATCTACAACACGACACGTAGTACGTCGAGCAAAATAATCCAAACAAGGAAACCCTCATGTATATATTATATATCTCAGGCAGTAAATTACTAAATATTAACCCTGAACTAAGCAAAAGAAATATAACTAAATAATAATAATAAAGTGCAACATCATAAGTGACATTAGTATATGTATATGTCTTGTGTACTCGAAATCATGAGTAACTATGTAAAAAGGGCAACTCAACAATTAATCGCATCACATTAAGTTTCCACCAAGGACTCAAAACAGCCGACTAACAATATCATCATTCTCTATAGTTTCTCAATAAAATATATACTTAAGTGATTCATCAAAAAGGGTATCATCGCATCACTGTGCGGATCGACGAATAGGTATCATCGCATCATCGTGCGGATCGATAAAAAACTATCATCGCATCATCGTGCGGATCGACTAATAAGTATCATCGCATCATCGTGTGGATCGATAAAAATGTATCATCACATCATTATATGGATCGACTAATTAGTATCATCGAATCATTGTGTGGATCGACTAATTAGTATCATCGCATCATCATGCGGATCGACAAATAAGTATCATTGCATCATCTTGAGATCGACAAATACGTGTAGTGGAGTGAAAAATCCTCATAGTCTTATTTGCGGTGTAATAACTCATAATCTTAGATGTGTAAATCATAATCCCCTAGGGATACTCACATATGTATAACAATATATTTATAATTATAAGTGTAACATCGAGCGGCTCAAATTCCGCAACACATTTCAAAATAGTACAAACCAACACAACAAGAAAACTAAAAAAATAGCCGGGATTTCTGTTAGTAAAATGAGCATATCTTTCTCTAGGAAAATTATTTTTAGGAAATATTTTCTATTTTTAAATGTAGATTCGCACATCTTTCATTTGGCATAGGATTGGTTCAGTTTGGAGTTCATTTATTATCCCAAATCTTCAGTTAAATATTATACATGTGCAGTAGTTTTTCTATAGGATGTGTTGTTAGTAAAAAGAGCATATCTTTCTCTATACAATTTTTTTAAGAATGGTTTCCTGTTTTGAAAACTAAATTCATATTGCATTCATTTGGCACTAGTTTGGTTAAATCTGGAGTTTATTTGCTATCTCAAAATCTTTGTTAAAGAATATAAGTGCAACAGTTTTTTGTAGAAAATATATATCACAACCTTAGGTTTTAGCATGAGTAATTTATAAGAAGAACTTAAATAATCAAACTAGGATTTTCACATGGTAAATTTTAGTTTACAAATTTAAAATGAAATTTATATTAACCCTAATTATCATGATCATATTTCTAACATAAACAACAAGGAAAACATTAGATCTAACATTTGGTTAAGATTTAATATCAAAAATCTATTTTTATCATGTTATAATTAGATCTAAGCATCAAAACAACTATATTACTTCATAAACACATGATTTACACTATAGGTAAGGTTTGGATGCTGATAATCTTACCTCAAGGTTTTGTTAGACTCATTGACACGAGCACAATACCTCTCCTCCGCCATTTGTTACGAATCCTTGCCTTTCCTTTAACATACACCCTTGGATCTCTCCCAAAGCATACAAATTCGGTTAGGGTTTGAAGAGGGAGGTGGCTGAGGTTATTTGAGATTGAAAGAGGGTTAAGAGAGCTTTAAAATGAATATATATACTTAGGGTAACAACTGGGTTCGGGTTAAACAAATCCCAACCCGAAACCTAAAATAGATATGGAAACATCCCGATATTCTAAAATCTATATTCGATTTAATGACTGTAACTTTCTCATCCGACCTCAGAATAAGGTAATTTAAGATTTTTTTAGAAATCTGTTGAAGAGACCTACAACGTTAGTTTTTTGAGTATTTCCAAAATCTTACTGTATCTAGGGGTGTGCAATAGTCGGTTCGGTTCGGTTTTTACTAAAATTTGAACAACCGAACCGAACCGCTTATAATTCAAAACCGAACCAAACTATTTTAAGTCGGTTCGGTGTGGTTCGGTTCGGTTTGTTCGGTTCTAACTTCATCAAACTTCTTATCAAACAACTAACTGTATTAAAGGAAAAAAAATCAACAAAGTAGGAGATTATGAAGCATTAAACATTGATATAATAATATTATTTTCAACCCATAATGATTCAGAAAATGAGTTTAGGGTTTGAGTCTTTGACTATCTGGGGACGAGTTGGGTAGGGTTTGAGATCAGAATGGGTAGTATTACACTATATTCGGTTGGTTTGGGTCGGTTCGGGTTGAAAAGTTTTCAAACCGACCCGAACCGCCCTACTCATAAAACCGATTTTTTTGGGTCGGTTCGGGTCGGTTCGGTCGGTTTTTTTGGTTTGGACCGAACCATACTCAACCCTAACTGTATCAGTGTGTAAAATATAAAAACTTTTAACTGGTTGTTTTTCCAGATTCAACCTCGTGCATGCCATGCATGATTTCACTCCTATATTTATATATATACATTGGATTGATCTCAAATCAATCTTTAGTATACTCAAATATCAAAATATATTATTTATCACCATATAACATATTTATTAATATTTTTCACATAATATTCAATTTTTATGGGGTTTTACATTTTAGGTCGGAGATTGGCGACAGTAGCGCATTTTTGGGAGCTTTGTCCGTGTAACCATCTTGGACTGATAGGGTGATCAGAGCTGAGCTAGAGGACTCTTGGATTCAAATATGAAAGGAGGAGATTTCTAAAGAACCAAAGACTGATTGGACCGTTAGAGCAGATGGAGGATTTCGAATGAAGGGCCGAATAGTGATGCTATGTAATACACAACTGAAGAAAGACTTGTTTAATAAGGTGCATCGTACCAGATACACAGTGCATCCATGCACTACTAAAATATACAAGGATCTAAAAAGACACTTTTGGTAGAGCAGCATGCACAGGGATATTGCAGAATATATGGCTAAGTGCTTTACCTGCCAGTATGTGAAGGCAGAATATCAGAGACCCGCAGGAATCCTACAACCTTTACACATTCCAGAGTGGAAATAAGCAGATATTTCCATGGATTTTATTGTAGGACTGTCGAGGTCGAACAAGGGGAACGATTCCATTTGGCTGATAGGTGATCGGTTAATGAAGTCAGTATATTTCATACTAGTGAAGACGACATACATGACGGAGAATTATGCGAGGATATTCATCTGAGAGGTCGTGAGATTGCATAGAGTTCCAGAGACGATAGTAACAGACTGAGGCTTAATTTTTACTTTGCATTTCTGGAGGAGCTTCTAGAATTCTTTCGGTAGCCAGTTGTCATATTCTAGTGTGTTCTACCCGCAGACAGATGGACAGACGGAGAGAGTTAATCAAATATTGGAAGACATGTTGTGGGCATATGTTATTAATTTTCAGGGTAGTTAGAAGGACCATATTCCTTTGATTGAGTTCACTTATAACAATAGTTATCAAGCGACTATAGGTATGACACCGTATGAAGCGTTGTACGAGAGGCCTTGCAGATCCCCTATTTGTTGGGCAGAATCAGAGGTCAGCTTATTACATGGACCAAAACTCATGGACCAAAACTCATGAGACAGACTACAAAGAAGGTAGCACTAATTCGGGAATGTATTCTTGCACCATAGAGTTGGCAGAAGAAGTATGCAGATCAGAGGCGACGACCGCTAAAGTTCCAGGTTAGGGACTATGTTTTAATGAAAGTATCACCAATGAAGGGAGTTCAGCAATTTGGCAGATGGGGAAAACTTGCCCCGAGATATATTGGTCTGTTCAAGATTTTGAGTGCATTGGAGCTGTTTGTTATATGCTTGATCTTCTAGCATCGTTATCGAGTATAGACGACATTTTCCATGTTTCGATACTCAAGAGGCATTTACGCAACAAGGAACAATAGCGAGTATTATACACATCGGAGATTAAGCTTCATAATGATTTGACCACCATTAAGATCCCAGTTTGCATTCTTACCAAGGAGGACAAAATACTTAGAAACAAAGTGATACCTTTAGTTAAAGTTTAATAGAATCAGAAAGGAGCTGATGAAGCTTCTTGGGAGCGCTAAGAGGATATGCGTAACGACTATCCTCACCTATTTGAGCAGGTAAAATGATTGGTTATAAATTGCTTGTGTTTATGATTATTTTCCATAGTCATATTTACATTTAACGCTGGAATGAGGGTATTAATACTTAGCTCCTAATCATTCGGAACACATGGTATATATATGGGGGGTTCCTTGTTTGGATTTTTTACCTGATGTACTAGTTCCGTTTAGTTAGGAGTTAAGTGGGAGTATTTGCATTGTAGATTGTTAAGTGTAAATATCACTTATGTTTTATATTTGGAGATTAATGATATGAGATGTGTACGGAAGGGTTTCCTTCTTTGGATTATCCTATCATCATGCTTTTCTTATATTATTAATCTCTAAGATATAATTGTGGAATTTCGAGGACGAAATTCTTTTTTTTTGGGGGGGGGGGGGGGGGAAAATAGTGTGAATTATATTGATAAATAAGCTCTAATTATGATGAATATCATTTATGGATGAATGATTATGCTAACAATTGATTTGAGATCAATTAAGAGTATATATGAGAGTATACAAAGGTTAAACATGCACAAAGAAGAAATCTGGAAAATTAACCAGTTAAGAGTATATCTTTATTATACACCGATACAGTTTGAATCTGGAAAAACTAAAAAAATAAAAGTTATAGGTATCTTCAATATATTTCTAATGTATCTTAAATCACCTTATTCCGAGGTCGGACGTGAAAGTTACATCCAAAATACCGAGACTTTTGTTAAAATCTGACTAGGTTTCCTGTTTTGAATTTAATTAGGCTGTTTTGTTTCGGGTTTGTAGTTATATATATACATATTTACATACGAAAACACATATTTTTTCATTAGTATTCCAAGCACTAGTACCCTTCTTCCTTTCTTTAAAACCTTAATCATAATTTGTGAGATTTGGGAGAGTTCTTGAGTCGTTTGTCGAGAGGAAGGCAAGATTTTGCGACTTTGGTGAAGAAGAATCTTGCACGCCTATGTTCAGGAGTTTAACATGATGTTTGAGGCAAGATCATCTTTCTCCAAACATTTACCTATAGTTAATTCATGATATAAGATGTTTAATTGATAAATCTCATATTAAAAGATTAACCTGATATTTTAAAATCTTAATTTATGATATTAATCTTTAAAGCAATGTGAAAATATGTAGATTTAGTTGTTGTTTATATTAGTTAATGATCATGATCATTAGGGTTACTTTTTTAATTTATTAATCATGCTTAAATCATGTTTAAACCCTAGTTTAATAATTAATTGAGTTTTCTTGTTTTTTTAATTTATTAATCATGCTTAAATCATGTTTAAACCCTAGTTTAATAATTAATTGAGTTTTCTTGTTAATTTAAGATGTATAAACCTAAATCATGTTTAAACCCTAGTTTAATAATTAATTGAGTTTTCTTGTTAATTTAAGATGTATAAACCCTATGTTTGTGATACCTAAGTGATGTGAATGTGTTTAAATTATTTTATATCTATTCAATGATTAGTTCCAATTATGCTTAATTAATCATGTTGATAATTTATGTTTTATTTGTGAAATTTTGGTTAATTGAGATGCTAAACCCTAACTAGATTAATTCAAGAGTTTAGATCATGTTGAATTAATCTCTGTTAAGCAAATATAAAAGTTTAAATCTTGCTATATGCCTCATGTTAATAAAATTAATTTTTTGAATAAAGTTACAAAAATACAAATGCCAAAACCTAATCTGTGAAGATCTTCTCTGGCTGGTCGACCGACCAAGGCTAGCCGGTCGACTGGTGAGATCCTGTGAGTGCACTTTGTGCACATTTGCATTCGGTCGACTAACGCCCTAGGGGCGGTCGACCGACCTGTATTCTTTATTGTTTGAAGTATTATTTTTATTTTTTTTACACCTTTTATTTTTGAACGCAGGGTTTGAGGCGCACGATGATACACGTACAATCATGAGTATACACATAAAGTGTTATAACACATACATGGGTATCCCGAAGATGATTAATATAGTTATTATTTTGATTACACGAGAGATATGAATTATTTAAACATTATATACATGCATGGATATCGTTGATGAGCACCGCTCAGTACTACTTGGGATAGTGTGTCGATCTACCATTAGTACATGCCAATGAGTCGGGTTTTAGGATGCTTGATCTAGTAGTCCGTCCTACACGTAGATGCGATGAGGCTTGTGAGCCGTATACATAGGATGCCTAATTTGGTAGTCTATCCCGCATGTTGATGCGATGAGACTAATGAGAGGGTTTGAGGCGCACGATGATACACGTACAATCATGAGTATACACATATAGTGTTATAGCACATATATGGGTATCCCGAAGATGATTAATATAGTTATTATTTTGATTACACGAGAGATATGAATTATTTAAACATTATATACATCCATGGATATCGTTGATGAGCACCGCTCAGTACTACTTGGGATAGTGCGTCGATCTACCATTAGTACATGCCATTGAGTCGGGTTTTAGGATACTTGATCTAGTAGTCCGTCCTACACGTAGATGCGATGAGTCTTGTGAGCCGTCTACCTAGGATGCCTGATTTGGTAGTTCATCCCGCATGTTGATGCGATGAGACTAATGAGCAGTGTACACTTTTAGGATGCCAATTTGGTAGTCTGTCCCGCATAATAATGTGATGAATTATAAACTTTATAAGGATTTGCATTATGGTAATTATCTAATAGCATGGGTCTTGGTGGACGCCATTAAGTACATGACTCATTGCTAAGTTATATATGATCGATATACTTTACTCTTGTAAGTACGGGACGCCATTAAGTACATGACTCATTGCTAAGTTATATATGATCGATATACTTTACTCTTGTAAGTACGCGGGGTTATATGCATGTTCGCGGGGAAAACTGTTTTCTTTTTCATTGAAATAATTGTCATCTTGGATTACAAAGATCCGGTCTTTTATAGATCCGGTTACAACTAAATCAAAGAAAGAAAAAAAAATAAAAATTACAACTTTCCTCTTGTGAACAAATCGCGAGCTCCTGTTTTGCGGTCGCTCGCTTTGGTGGGTTCTTTGCCTGCGCCGGGGTTAATCCGTGGACCACCGCGCGATCTAGATCCGGTCAGATCTACACGATTATACGGGTATTATTCCACGAAGGGAATAATAGCCGGGGAGGATTGATTCACCAAGGAAACAATCGTCCAAATCTCGGGAGGGTGGCTCGGCCTTGGCCGAGCCACCCTGAGGTGGCTCGGCCACCGAGCCACCCTAGGGTGGCTCGGCCTTGGCCGAGCCACCCCAAGGTGGCTCGGCTTTGGCCGAGCCACCTCAAGGTGGCTCGGCTGAGGCCGAGCCACCTTGGGGTGGCTCGGCTTTGGCCGAGCCCCCGCGGGCGGTGTTTTCCGACTTTTTCGAGTCGTTTTCCGTTGTCTCGTTTGTCCGTGTTTCGGTTGATCTGAGACTCTGATTTGATGATCTGATTTGGCAGTAAGTTGGATTCCTGATTTGGCAGTAAATCCGCTTCTGAGTTCGAGTCCGAAACTGATCTTGATTCGATCGTGATTCGTCCGAGTCTGTTCCCGGTTGGATAACTCGTTGATTCTTTAACACTTGGCTTGATTCCGAACGCGTATGGATGCATTCTGTCGCTTCTGTGCGATTCGTCGATCTCGTCGCCTCGTTGGTTCGTCGGTTTGTGCCGAGCTATGCTAGGGGACCTATAAGCAATTTTATATGCCTACAGATACCCCCTCCAAAGTATTTCAGTCTCGTTCTTTTATAGAAGAGTCTGGGATACTTTGGATATGATTGTCCCTACCTTCAGTCGGTATAACGGGACCTCGGAATGGCTTCTGTTCTTGACTCCTTCAATTCTCCAGGCTTTTCGGTGTTTTGTCGAAAGTCTGTAAGAGTTCCGGTGCTGCATTTATTGTCTGACCGTTGTCGGAATTTTTAAACTTGAAGTCGATTCCTGTTTTTCTAATCTCTAGCTGACCATCGATTGTTGGCGTCGAGTTTTTATCTGCAACGCGTTGTCCGGCGTTGTGTTGTTGAGTTATCCTTAAGAATATTTATAAAACATTCTCCAGGAACTTCTCAACAAAATTTAGGGAACAATTTATACTCATATACCTTATTGGAGTGTTTTCTGCGCCCAAATGAGCTGAACCGGCTTAAAATGAGCCAAAAAAGGCAGTAAATCGGTTCAAAAAATCTTCCGACTCTTCCGAACATGTGGGAGAAGAGTGAGCAAATGATGGGCTGAATCGTCGCTCGATTTGAAGTCGTTTCGATGCTCGGTTCGGCTTCAATTTGGATTTTGGTTCGAACTGGGTCCAGTCCGGTTCGGTTCGGTTTGGTTCAACCCGGTCCACCTTATATAAAGGGGTTTTTTTTCTTTTCTTTTCTTTAACCTAGGGCCGGCCCCCCTCTTGCCTCCTTTTTTGCTTTTCTCTTCCCTCGAGCGTCCGATCTCCTTAAAAACTCGATATTCGTCTCAGATCTAGTACTCCTTTTGATCCTTGACTGAAAAATCCTTCGAAACTTCCATTTTTGGAATTTCTCTCAGGCCCCTCGAGCGTGTGGGCGCGTGGTTCGAGCACCTTTCAAGATCTAGTTTTTGTCGGATCCTCGAGCCTTTCCTCAGGTATATCCTTCATAAATTCAACATTTTTTATGCTTAATTTAATTTATGAACTCGTGGGGTTGCGTGCGAGGGTTAGGATTATGATTCGTCGCCTCGAGCTTATCTTTCAGGGGGTAAAAATGTGATTTTTTTTTAGATCTGACCTTTTGATTTATTTTGTAGATCATTATGTCGCGAGTCTCAAGAGGTCGTTATCCTGCTGCATCGGTTGATGACGTGCTTCCCTCATATGCTGGTGAGCTACTTTTTTGGCATATTTGCAAATTTACAAATTAGTCCTTTTTTTTTCGGATATTTGCAAATTGGTCCCTTTTACCCCCCGTTGTTCTCCTTGGTGAGGCAACCGGGAAAGGCCTTGGTTCTCCTTGGTGAGGATCGACGCTTTATGGAAATTTTGCAAATTAACCCTCTTCTTCTGAGAATTTGTAAATTAGTCCTTTTACCCCATTTTGCTCTCCTTGGTGAGGCGATCGGGAAAAGCCTTGATTCTCCTTGGTGAGGATCGACGCTTTAAAGATGGGTTTTGCTTGGTCAAAACCACATCTCATAATAAAGGGGGCGTTTTGACGCTGCATCGTGCTTTATAAGGCAGGGATATATTGTCGATATACCCTATCTTATAAATGCGCAATGTGGCCAAATCGTCTCGCCCTTTATAAGGTAATGACTCTATCTTACCCATTTGTAAGGTGAGTTCAATTTCCAGGTCAGATTCCCACGCTTAAGGTGGAGCTCCCGTACGCTTATCTGATGGCCTGGTTTGTCCTTCATCGCTCGGATATGATGTCGGTGCCGAACGCCACAGACCATTCTGTTCCCCTGCTACAGTTGCTTGAGAATGGCAGGTGGGAGGGCCGCGGATTTTCTGATGTCAGACAGCAGTTGCAGGTCCATAAGTGTTGGGCATTCTCTACTTGTTTTCCGCAGTTCTCCGGTCGATATGGTGAATGCTTGATAGATGATGAGAGGCCTAGAGAGTACCGGACTTATTTAGACATCGGCTGCTTCAACTGGCTAGTGAATATTAGGCCCGGCTATCTGACTTTCCGGGTGAGGGATCAGTGCTTCATCGAACCATATCTACCGTGCCGATTCGCTCGCCAGTTTGGCTATGACCAGCTTTACATTGGGAATCCTCGTCAGCAGCTTCGTACTCATAGTGGTTTGATAGACGGTCTCCGCGCTTGGTTGTGGACCGTGACTGGCTGTACTGGTGTTAGATTTAGTCTCCCGAGTGCTGACCGGCAGTTGAACCTTACTTTCTTGAGCTGCAAATGGTTGTTAGCAGCCAACAAGACTATCCCTGTGAAGCCAATCGCAGAGTTAGAGGCTGAGGCAGCTTCCCAGGTTGATTCCCGCAGGATTCGGGAAAACGCCCGGGCACAGAGGATACGGAACAAGACTCGTCGGATTGACGAAGAGGGACAGAGGACATTCCATTCCACAGACGAGGCTTCGGGCGGGGATCCCGAAGATTACGATGACTTTTCCGAGCGAGGTTTGCACTTCATCTTTTTCTTCTATCTTCCAGAAGTGTTGAAACTGACTATGGTTTGATGTTCCAGATACCACAGTTGATCAGGATGAAGATTTCCGTCCTCCTCCTCAGGCGAGACCTTCGATCCCTATTGCTAGGCGGAAGAGATTGGCCCGCAAACCTCGTGTAGCTTCACGAGCATCTGACATGGATCTGGCTGGAGATGACCCTATTAGTGACAGAGGTAACGTCTACTCTTTGAACCATTTTCTTGGTTATTCTGAACATTGACTCATGCTTTTCCATTTCTATATAGGAGTGCGTGGGGAGGATGAGATGAGTCCCGATCCTGTTCCCTTATCTCCCGATGAGTCTGACCCACTACCCCCTGTAGAGAAGTCTACAGGGGTTGCTGACATTAGGGAGGAGATCAGTGTAGGACCAGATTCTGTGAGTCAAGGTACATCTATCACTGACAGCGTATTTCTTTAGATAATACATTAATGAATTTGTGTATCCTCTAACTGTCCTCTACTCCTTGCTCCTTCAGATAATTTGCAGGAGGCGAACCTTGGAAACGAAGAGGCTGATGCACCCGTGAGAGGTAACTCATTTCCATTAGTTGTAGTCTCTTCATTATTCTTTGGCACTTATATTCTTTTATGTCAGATTTCT
The DNA here is from genome assembly GCF_001876935.1 of Asparagus officinalis. Taxonomy (NCBI): domain Eukaryota; kingdom Viridiplantae; phylum Streptophyta; class Magnoliopsida; order Asparagales; family Asparagaceae; genus Asparagus; species Asparagus officinalis. The sequence goes on along the minus strand of NW_017972922.1, from coordinate 9,370 downwards.
CCATCGACGATTTTGACGAGGGAAGCCTGTTTGCGGACACTCCTATGATGCACTACATATATAGCTCACCTCAGATTGATGACCAGCTACCTGGAGACATGTTTCCTGAGTCCGCATTTGCTAACAATCCTGAGGATGGTTCCTTTGAAGGTATGTGCCTCCTGCTGAGTTGATTATAGGACTAGTCGACCTTGACTAATGCAGCTATAATGTAACGCCTCTGCGAATTCTGTTTTGAATTTGACAGGAGCTTTTGTTGAGAAAGACCATGTTGAGCCGGCTGTGCGACCAACTCCACCAGTCGATGCAGCTACAGTTGTTACATCTCCATCACCCCCAGTGACTCGAGGGGAAGGAGGTATAATTTAATTAGCTGAGCGATGCCGTTCATTTCCTCATTGAGGCTTTTGACGAACTTCTCTTCTTTGTGTAGGGCTTCCTTCTCAGCTTCATATCCTCGTTAAGGAGTTGTTATCAGGGGATGACCCTGAGAAGATCATCATCAGCGTAGAAGTCCGCTCTTATTTCTCCTCCCTGACTGTTATAATTGGCAAACTCCTCCACGACGGACTTTCTCTTCGCCAATTTAAGCCCTACCTCGATTCCAAGATAAACTTGATTAGGGACATAGGATGTCCGGATCTAGCGACGGCTATGGTTGATGACCTTGATCGCTTAGAGCGTGAGCTTCAGATGTTTCATGAGCTCCGGGATACAGGTGCCTCTTCATTCGTTGCTGCCGAGTTGGATGCTCGCTTACAGACATGGCGCAGTACTCGGATGGTTGCTGAGCTCGAGATTCAGGTGCAGCGGGACCGCATAGATCGAGTTGAGGCTGATTTCGCCACTAGATCTTCTTTCCTCGAGGAGCTTGATTCTCAGATAGATCAGCTCCGACGAGAACTCCGTGAGAAGGAAGACACAAAGATGCAGAATCAGCAAGCAAATGCTGCTTTATCTGATGAGCTGAAGTCCTTGAAGCAGAGACTGGCTGAGACAGAGGAGGATGCTGTGAGGACTTTAGCTGCGAACGAAGAGTCTGTTAGAGCTGAGTTGCAGGAGGAGCTTAGACGCTCTTATGACGAGAAGTTATCTGAATTCAGTCAGCAGATTCTTAGCCATGGGCTTGATGTATGATTTTATTTGCTGAAAACCTTGACATTTGATTCTCTTTAGTGGAATTGGTTTTTATCTTTATCTTTATTATGATTCCTCATCACGTTTGAAATGATTGACCATAATACTCATAGGATTTTTGGCAAACCCCCAGCCTTCAACGGGTTTGATTAGCCTTTACCGACTACCGTTTGAGTCGGGCTAGCATGCGGATTATCGGAATCCGTTCCGCATGTAACGTTGTGCTAAGGGAATGAACTCCCTTAGACTTCGTGCTATGATGTCGAATACATAGACTTCGCCATTGTTACGGGAATAGGCTACCCGGCGACACGTGTTAGGTGTTGACTTTAGGATTTTTTGGCTAACCCCCAGCCTTCAACGGGTTTGATTAGCCTTTACCGACTACCGTTTGAGTCGGGCTAGCATGCGGATTGTCGGAATCCGTTCCGCATGTAACGTTGTGCTAAGGGAATGAACTCCCTTAGACTTCGTGCTATGATGTCGAATACATAGACTTCGCCATTGTTACGGGAATAGGCTACCCGGCGACACGTGTTAGGTGTTGACTTTAGGATTTTTGGCTAACCCCCAGCCTTCAACGGGTTTGATTAGCCTTTACCGACTACCGTTTGAGTCGGGCTAGCATGCGGATTGTCGGAATCCGTTCCGCATGTAACGTTGTGCTAAGGGAATGAACTCCCTTAGACTTCGTGCTATGATGTCGAATACATAGACTTCGCCATTGTTACGGGAATAGGCTACCCGGCGACACGTGTTAGGTGTTGACTTTAGGATTTTTGGCTAACCCCCAGCCTTCAACGGGTTTGATTAGCCTTTACCGACTACCGTTTGAGTCGGGCTAGCATGCGGATTGTCTAACTCCGTTCGCATGTAACGTTGTGCTAAGAGAATGAATTCTCTTAGACTTCGTGCTATGATGTCGAATACATAGACTTCGCCATTGTTACGGGAATAGGCTACCCGGCAACACGTGTTAGGTGTTGACTTTATCCCTACTTAGGTTTCGGGATAAAATACCCCAGACTGGTCTTCTGGTGTCTTTTTCTACGGCGAAAGACTAAACCGGCGACGCGTGTTAGGCGTCGGCATATCCCTTCTTAGGATTCAGGATGACATTCCCCATGCGTGTAAGGCATGGATTTTGGTGTTATTAATGACGACCTGCCACAATGTTGAATATGTGGACGGGTGTTCTTTTTAACGGTTAAGAACTAACCGGCAGCGCAGGTTAAGCGCAGACTTATCCTTGCTTAGGTTTCAGGATAAAATACCCCAGAATCAGACTCTGGTGTCTTTTTGTGCGGAAAAAGACTAAACCGGCAGCGCGTGTTAGGCGCAGACTTATCCCTGCTTAGGATTCGGGATAAACTTCCTAGGATGAATCCTAGATTGATAGATTCTTAGAAAAGGTTGGTGCGGGAAAGGAAGAATTTTATATTCTATTTCCCGGTCTTCTTTTAGGGTGAAGGCGAACCCAACAGACAAGGAAGGAAGAATTTTATATTCTATTCCCTGATTCTGGAAAGGAAGAATTTTATATTCTATTTCCAGCGAAGAAGAAACTAGAAGTGGGGTGTCCACTCCGAGAATCTGGAAAATTTAGATAAACTTGCCTTTTATAGGATGAGTTATCTAAACTGAAAATGGGTCCTTCGTTTATCGAAGTGGTATTTTCAACTCCGGTTATAACCATGAACAAGGTTTAACCAAAGAGAAAAAGGGAAGGAGTTCTTTCGTTTATCGAAAAGGGACTCCGAACTGAAAGTGGACCTCTTGTTCATGGAAAGAATCAAGAGGGCCAGAAAAACATTTTTGGTGGACTCACTGTCAATTGAAATTGATCAGTGAGGGATTTTGGTGGTGACAATGATTTTGGGTTATCCTCTAGAATATTAAGTGTAATATTCTTCGAGGAACTTCCCGGTAAATGAGTTATCCTGAATGTACTAGGGATAGTACTTTTTCAGGAACTTCCCATTTATTGGCATTAATTGCCTGGCGCCCTCTTGAGTAATCAGGCGATATGCGCCGTTTGAATAGACTGTGTCTATTACAAACGGTCCTTCCCATTTGGGTTCGAATTTACCTTTCTTCTTGGAGGTGAGAATTATTGGTCGGCGAGCAGCGAGGACCAGATCTCCTTCCTTGAAGCTTCTCTGTCGGACTCTTTTGTTAAAAGCCCTTGACATCCTGGCTTGGTAAAACTCGATGTGTTGTTGAGCCTCCAAACGCTTTTCATCCAGCCTCTCGAGCTCTTCGAGACGCTTCTGATGTTGTTCCTCCGTCGTCATCTCCGTTGCGAGGGCGATCCGAAGGGACGGAATCTGAATTTCCAGCGGTAGCACAGCTTCACATCCGTATACCAGCGAATACGGGGTAGCTCCCGTAGGCGTGCGTATGGTGGTGCGATAAGCCCAGAGTGCTTCACCGAGTTTATCGTCCCAGTCTCGTTTATTGGTCTTCACGAGCTTTGACAAGATCTTGATGATCGTCTTGTTAAACGCCTCCGCTAATCCATTCGCGGCGGGATAATAAGGTGTTGATGAAACGTCTTCAATTTTGAACTTGTCACAAAATCTGATGAAGGCGTTGCTTATAAATTGCGGACCGTTGTCATGAATGATCCTTTTTGGCACGCCGTGTCTGTAGATGACATGATGCTTGATGAAATTGATGACGTTGTTCGTCTTTACTTCTTTAAGCGGAATTGCTTCAGCCCACTTTGAGAAGTAATCTGTGAACTCGAGGATGAACCGATCACCTTTGACTGAAGGGGGAAAAATAGGACCGACTATGTCCATACCCCAAGTCTCGAACGGCCACGAAGTGGTTGACGTGTGCAACTGCTCTGGCGGTTGATGCATATAATTTGCATGTATTTGGCAAGCATGACACTGTCGGGCGTACTCGATCGCGTCACGAACCATTGTGGGCCAATAGTATCCCATCCTTCTGATGCGATCATACAGTTTAGGACCGGGCTGATGTGCACCACATTCTCCTGCGTGTGCTTCCTTAAGAACTTCTTCTGCTTCTTTGTTCGAAAGGCATCGGAGTAATAAACCATCGTATCCCCTACGGTATAACGTATGGGTCTCGGCATTATAAAAGAATCTTGGCGCTCTTCGGCGAATTGATTCCCTTTCTTTTACGTCTTCTGGCAGAATACCATACTGGACGTAGTCAATGATGGGAAAACGCCAATCTCGGGACTCAGACCCAATTTGAGTTGAATTCACCTCTTTGGCGTTCACGTTTCTATCCTCTTCTTCTTCAATCTCCGTACTGTATATGGGTACGCAGAGTTGATGCGTCCGTACTGTGACTAACAGCTCAGCTTCGGGAGGCTGTGCCAGTGATACTGCTAGTGCCGCCAGTGCATCTGCATAAGCGTTCTGGAGACGAGGGATGTATTCAATAAAAAATTCTTCAAAAGATTCTGCTATTTTGATGGCTTCCTGATGGTATGGAATTAGGTCTGGATTCCTGACTTCATACTCTCCACGGACTTGATTGACTATCAATTGAGAATCTCCAAAAGCTTCGAGATATTCGACCCCCAGCTCTTTGGCGAAACTGAGTCCAATGAGAAGCGCGTTGTACTCGGCTACATTATTGGAGCACGGACTAGTCAATGAATAAGCCCGAGGCATCACATGTTTTCCCGGGGAGATTAAGACAACTCCAACCCCAGAGGAAACTGTATGACCTCCCGGGGTTATTACCTTATTAACTGCTCTTGAGGCACCATCGAAGTATAATTGCCATACTTGTTGGTGTGATGTGGTGTTAACCTCGTGGGTTTCATCCGGCAAGTCATCATATACTTCTGCCGTATCTGTGGTCGGGTTTGCCGCCAAAAGATCACAAATCGCCTGTCCTTTTATCGACTTCTGCTGCTTGAAGTGCAAATCGTATTGGGACAAGAGAAGGGCCCACTTCGCTAGCCGCCAATTCATAGAGGCCGGTTGCGTCATAAACACCCGTACTGGATTAACGTTGGAGATAACATAGATCGTCTGTCCAACTAAGTAATGCCGCATCTTTTGCATTGCGAACACCAATGCGAGGCATTCTTTCTCAATCATCGGATATCGAGACTCTGCGCCTACCAAAGTCCGACTTAGGTAATAAACTGCCTGTTCATGACCGTTATCATCGTCTTGTGCAAGTATAGCACTTATCGAGTGGTTCATCGCTTTGAGATAAATCAAGAACGGTGTACCAGATTTCGGTGCAACGAGAATAGGAGGGTTCGCCAGATACGTTTTGATATCTTCGAATGCTTTTTGGCAGGCATCATCCCAGATAAATGATACCCCTTTCTTGTTCAGCTTAGAGAACGGTTGGCACTTCCCAGAAAGATTTGAGATGAAACGCCGGATATAAGCTAAACGCCCTTGCAATCCTCTGAGCTCTCTTAGGTTTCTAGGAGGTTGCAGTTCATGTATCGCCTTCACCTTATCGGGATCGATATGAATACCTTTAGTGGTGACGACGAATCCCAGGAATTTTCCGCTGGACATTCCAAGGAATGATTTAGTGGGGTTCATCTTCAATTGATGACTCCTCATGAGATCGAACATCGTTTTCAAGTCCTTGATGTGATCTTCTTTATTGCGGCTTTTTACAACCAAATCATCAACGTAGCATTCGACTGTTTTCCTGAGATGTTCTTGGAAAATCTTGGTCATTGCTCGCTGGTACGTGGCGCCTGCATTCTTCAGACCAAAAGGCATTACGGTGTAGCAAAAGACACCGAGGGGCGTTCTGAACGCTGTATGCTTCTCATCATCTGGGTGCATCTTGATTTGGTTATACCCCGAGAAACCATCCATAAAAGACATCCTCTCAAATCCACATGTATTGTCGATAATGACATCTGTGATTGGGAGAGGAAAGTCGTCTTTCGGACATGCCGTGTTCAGGTCCCTGAAGTCAATACAGATTCTGATTTTACCGTTCTTCTTCATAACTGGAACGATATTAGCTAACCAGTCTGGATGTTGTTCCTCTCGGATAAATCCTGATTCGATCAACTTCTTAACCTCTGCCTCAATGGCTTCCATAATCTGCGGACGAAACCGTCTTTGCTGTTGCTTGACAGGTTTGGCATCCGGCTTGATATCGAGGCGGTGCATTGCGACATTGGGGTCGAGCCCTGGCATGTCTTCATAATTCCATGCGAAGACGTCGATATATTCCCTGATGAGAGCAATCAATTCCTCCTTCTCATCTGGGGGAAGACTGTCGCTGATGAATATAGGCTTTGGGTTGGCCTCATCACCCATGTTAATCTGGACTATTTTATCTTCAGTGGGTGGTTCTCTTTGCTCGAACCTATCGCCATATTGCATATTCAGATGGTGAACCCACGGGTCTTCCCATGTTGGCATTTGATCGTCGTCTTCCATGGTGGATGGATCGGCTGTAGCCATATTTGACATTAGGGTTTTGAAGACTTCTCCCAGACTTGTATCGGAGTCCCACTCTGAAGCATCGGGAGAGTATCCTTTCTTGGCTTTGTTAGCAATTTGATCGATGATTTGCCAACCACATTCGTCATCTGATGAAACATAACCTAAGCCTCGCCCATATTTATAATAATCCTCAGGTTTACCTTTTGGTACATATACTGCTTTGGCTGGATTACGAGGACCTCGATCGAAGTATAAACCTTCTCCGAGTGTGAAATCGTAGCCCTGCTTTTCCATGAGCTTGCGCGCTTCTGGACTATACTTGGATAGATGTCGACCAGGTTTGTCATCATCTTCGTCTTCACTTAGGAAATGATCTGGTAACGGAGAGCTTTTTCCTTTACCGTAAATCACTTCTTTAGCACCTCTTACTTTGTTCGGGATGACCATGGTTGTTCCGAAAGAATGCTGGAGGTGTTCCTTCGTTACATAGGATGATCGGATCGGCATATACAACTCAGGATTGTCGTACAGCTCTTTTATCACATCATCAAGAGACAAGGAGTACTCTAAATCATCTTTTATTGCAATATCGGCAAGTTGCCAGTTACAATCTGCATCTGACGATTGTTCATCGTCAAGATTGATTACAAAGGGTACAATGTCATTTAAAACAAAACCGCCATTGTAATCGAATCCGGCTTCAGAATCAGCTTCTTCTCCGCTGTCTGTGCCCTGGGCCGATGGTTCAGTATCGGATTCGTTACCATAAAGGAGAGAATCGGTGAAATAATTCTCATACCCCTTGAATGGTTGCTTATCCGCGACCACCGTCCTAACCTCATTGTCAGTGTCGACATACTTCAAACACTGATGGAGAGTAGATGGAATTATCACGTTACTATGGATCCAAGGCCGACCCAATAGTAAGTTGTACGAAGTCTCCGCATCGATCACATAACACGTGACTTCTGTCTTCAGATCTCCCATCTGGCACTTCACCCGGATCTTACCCAAGGGTCTTGACCCACTAGTGTTGAATCCATAAATAACAGTGCCTGTGGACGCCAACTTGCTTACTGGAATGCTGAGGAAATGCATCAATCGAAGCGGCATAATACTCACAGCAGAACCCGGATCCACTTGGATTCGGTTGACTTGGCTGGAGCCAATGTATCCGACGAAATATAACGGCCGATCGTGGTTCGAATTCTTCGTCTGCATATCTTCTTTGGTGAAAGTAATGCAGGGAAGGTTCTTAGTCGCTATGTTGCACTGTTGACTCAGCGGTTCTGGCTGTTCATGCACCGGCTTGACTTGAGTCAGAAATACCTCTGCATTGGCCAAAGCTTCTTGTAGGGCCTCCCTGGTTTCTTTGGATAATCGCAGCAACTCATACAGCGTTATCCGTGCAGGAATGTTGGCTAATTGCGCCATAATGTCGAAGCTATGCGGAGTCTTCGAGCTTTCCGGTTTGTCTCTTCCAATTGGACGACTGAAACGAGACTGCTTCGGATTCTGTACCTCTTGGGGATTCTTCTCTTTTGGTTTATTCACCGGTTGTCGTAGAGCTTCTTTACCCGGTGTGGGACTTGCAATCACTCCCATCTCCGTGAGAGTTTTGGCTGGTCCCCGCTTGTTCACCCCCTGCTCACTAGGTGGCGGATAATTGTAGTGGTATTCATTTCCGCTCCGTGTCGCAAAAGCTTCTTGTTCTTCTTCAGAGAGCGGGAAAGTGGGGATTCTTTCGTCATCTTCCCCTGGGATAGCAGAGACTCCATAACAAGACTTCCCTTTTCCTTTAGACTTCCTCCCGGATGACGAACCGGCCCATTGTTCATCTCCAATCAGATCTGGATGAACCCAAAGGATTTCGCCATTTGGGGTTGTGTGCGGCACAAGTCCCTTTTGGCGCTGTCCGTGCGGATCGTCATTCACCGTCTTCATCCCGACTTTGGTGACGTGTTTTGGCTCGAACCAAGTTGTAGGCACCGACCCAAAACTGATTGACACTGCGTTGGCCCCCACATTCTTGGCTGGTTTCGGGGTTATGACCCCTACGTCGATTAACGCCTGGATCTTATCCTTGAGGTGGTAGCATGATCTCGTAGGGTGGTGGACCGCTCTGTGGTACGCGCTGAACGACCCTCCTGTGGTATGCACAGTACTTTGGGTCCGTAGTGTTGTCAGCTTCCTCCTGATTTGTGATAGGTGGTAGCTTGATCTTGTTACCTTCAAGGAGGGATTCGAAGATGGCTGGAACGTCTTCGTCCTTGAAGGAATACTCTCTTTGGAGTCTCGGACCCGAAGTCTTTTGCTGCCTTCGGGATTGCTGTTGTGACGCTTGATTAGCACCACCAGTAGCTGCAGGTGTTTTGCCCTTACCACGAGAGGCGAAGTTTGAGTCCAGAGGATTAGCCGTCGGTAGGTTCCTCTCGGCCTTCTTCCTTCGGAGGAAACGTTCGGCTTGTTCACCGCGCACCTTCAGATCCTTCCAAGTGTCAGACGGTGCTGTTCCCATTGCTTCCAACACGTCCAACGCAAGGTTGTTGTGGCAAGTTTGGAGGATGAATTCCTCTGTGATCGGGTCCCGGCAATTCATCGCCTTGTTCCGGAATCTTTTGACGAAGGTATCGACTAACTCTCCGTCCTTCTGCTTCTCATCGAGCAACGATCCGATAGATATCTCAGTGTCGTCGTCGAAGAAGTTGGCCAGGAACTTGGTCTCCATGTCATCCTAGCTATTCACGTTGCCTGGCTTGAGGCGGCGATACCAATCGAAGGCGGCTCCGCGAAGAGTGCCGACGAATGAC